>NW_028270159.1:65546017-65551017 GCF_037043375.1 Chiloscyllium plagiosum
GTGTGTGTCCCTCCCTCGCTGTGTGTGTGTGTCCCTCCCTCGCTGTGTGTGTGTGTGTGTGTGTGCCTCGCTGGCTGTGTGTGTGTGTCCCTCGCTGGCTGTGTGTGTGTGTGTCCCTCCCTCGCTGTGTGTTTGTCCCTCCCTCGCTGTGTGTTTGTCCCTCCCTCGCTGTGTGTGTCCCACCCTCGCTGTGTGTGTCCCACCCTCGCTGTGTGTATGTGTGTGTCCCTCCCTCGCTGTGTGTGTGTGTGTGTGTGTCCCTCCCTCGCTGTGTGTGTCCCTCCCTCGCTGTGTGTGTGTCCCTCCCTCCCTGTGTGTGCGTGTCCCTCCCTCGCTGTGTGCGTGTCCCTCCCTCGCTGTGTGTGTGTGTCCCTCCCTCACTGTGTGTGTGTGTGTCCCTCCCTCATTGTGTGTGTGTGTCCCTCCCTCGCTGTGTGTGTGTGTGTCCCTCCCTCGCTCTGTGTGTCCCTCCCTCGCTGTGTGAGTGTGTGTCCCTCCCTCGCTGTGTGTGTCCCTCCCTCGCTGTGTGTGTGTGTGTCGCTCCCTCGCTGTGTGTGTGTGTGTCCCTCCCTCGCTGTGTGTGTCCCTCCCTCGCTGCGTGTGTGTCCCTCCCTCGCTGCGTGTGTGTCCCTCCCTCGCTGTGTGCGTGTCCCTCCCTCGCTGTGTGTGTGTGTCCCTCCCTCGCTGTGTGCGTGTCCCTCCCTCGCTGTGTGTGTGTGTCCCTCCCTCGCTGTGTGTGTGTGTCCCTCCCTCGCTGTGTGTGTCCCTCCCTCGCTGTTTGTGTGTCCCTCCCTCGCTGCGTGTGTGTCCCTCCCTCGCTGCGTGTGTGTCCCTCCCTCGCTGTGTGCGTGTCCCTCCCTCGCTGTGTGTGTGTGTCCCTCCCTCGCTGTGTGTGTGTGTCCCTCCCTCGCTGCATGTGTGTGTGTGTGTGTGTGTGTGCGTGTGTGTCCCACCCTCGCTGCGTGTGTGTCCCTCCCTCGCTGCGTGCGTGTCCCTCCCTCGCTGTGTGTGTGTGTCCCTCCCTCACTGTGTGTGTGTGTGTCCCTCCCTCGCTGTGTGTGTCCCTCCCTCGCTGTGTGTGTGTGTTCCTCCCTCGCTGTGTGTGTCCCTCCCTCGCTGTGTGTGTGTCCCCCTCCCTCGCTCTGTGTGTGTGTGTGTGTGTCCCTCCCTCGCTGTGTGTGTGTGTCCCTCCCTCGCTGTGTGTGTGTGTCCCTCGCTCGCTGTGTGTGAGTGTGTGTCCCTCCCTCGCTGTGTGTGTCCCTCCCTCGCTGTGTGTGTGTGTGTCGCTCCCTCGCTGTGTGTGTGTGTGTCCCTCCCTCGCTGTGTGTGTCCCTCCCACGCTGTTTGTGTGTCCCTCCCTCGCTGCGTGTGTGTCCCTCCCTCGCTGCGTGTGTGTCCCTCCCTCGCTGTGTGTGTGTGTCCCTCCCTCGCTGCATTTGTGTGTGTGTGTGTGTGTGTGCGCGTGTGTGTCCCTCCCTCGCTGCGTGTGTGTCCCTCCCTCGCTGCGTGTGTGTCCCTCCCTCGCTGCGTGCGTGTCCCTCCCACGCTGTGTGTGTGTGTCCCTCCCTCGCTGAGTGTGTGTGTGTCCCTCCCTCGCTGTGTGTGTCCCTCCCTCGCTGTGTGTGTGTGTTCCTCCCTCGCTGTGTGTGTCCCTCCCTCGCTGTGTGTGTGTCCCCCTCCCTCGCTCTGTGTGTGTGTGTGTGTCCCTCCCTCGCTGTGTGTGTGTGTCCCTCGCTCGCTCTGTGTGAGTGTGTGTCCCTCCCTCGCTGTGTGTGTCCCTCCCTCGCTGTGTGTGTGTGTGTCGCTCCCTCGCTGTGTGTGTGTGTGTCCCTCCCTCGCTGTGTGTGTCCCTCCCTCGCTGTTTGTGTGTCCCTCCCTCGCTGCGTGTGTGTCCCTCCCTCGCTGCGTGTGTGTGTCCCTCCCTCGCTGTGTGTGTGTGTCCCTCCCTCGCTGCATTTGTGTGTGTGTGTGTGTGTGTGCGTGTGTGTCCCTCCCTCGCTGCGTGTGTGTCCCTCCCTCGCTGTGTGCGTGTCCCTCCCTCGCTGTGTGTGCGTGTCCCTCCCTCGCTGTGTGTGTGTGTCCCTCCCTCGCTGTGTGTGTGTGTCCCTCCCTCGCTGTGTGTGTGTGTCCCTCCCTCGCTGCGTGCGTGTCCCTCCCTCGCTGCGTGCGTGTCCATCCCTCGCTGTGTGTGTGTGTCCCTCACTCACTGTGTGTGTGTGTGTGTCCCTCCCTCGCTGAGTGTGTGTCCCTCCCTCGCTGCGTGTGTGTCCCTCCCTCGCTGCGTGCGTGTCCATCCCTCGCTGTGTGTGTGTGTCCCTCACTCACTGTGTGTGTGTGTGTCTTCCTCAGTATGTGTGTGTGTGTGTCCCTCCCTCGCTGTGTGTGTGTGTGTCCCTCCCTCGCTGTGTGTGTCCCTCCCTCGCTGTGTGTGTGTGTCCCTCCCTCGCTGTGTGTGTGTGTCCCTCCCTCGCTGTGTGTGTGTGTCCCTCCCTCGCTGCGTGCGTGTCCCTCCCTCGCTGCGTGCGTGTCCCTCCCTCGCTGCGTGCGTGTCCATCCCTCGCTGTGTGTGTGTGTCCCTCACTCACTGTGTGTGAGTGTGTGTCCCTCCCTCGCTGCGTGTGTGTCCCTCCCTCGCTGCGTGTGTGTCCCTCCCTCGCTGCGTGCGTGTCCATCCCTCGCTGTGTGTGTGTGTCCCTCACTCACTGTGTGTGTGTGTGTCTTCCTCAGTATGTGTGTGTGTGTCTGTCCCTCCCTCGCTGTGTGTGTGTCCCTCCCTCGCTTTGTGTGTGTCCCTCCCTCGCTGCGTGTGTGTCCCTCCATCGCTGCGTGTGTCCCTCCCTCGCAGCGTGTGTGTCCCTCCCTCGCTGCGTGTGTGTCCCTCCCGCGCTGCGTGTGTGTCCCTCCCTCGCTGCGTGTGTGTCCCTACCTCGCTGCGTGTGTCCCTCCCTCGCTTTGCGTGTGTGTCCCTCCCTCGCTTTGTGTGTGTGTCCCTCCCTCGCTTTGTGTGTGTGTCCCTCCCTCGCTGTGTGTGTGTTTGTCCCTCCCTCGCTGTATGTGTGTCCGTCCCTCCCTCGCTGTGTGTGTGTGTGTCCCTCCCTCGCTGTGTGTGTGTGTGTCCCTCCCTCGCTGTGTGTGTGTCCCTCCCTCGCTGTGTGTGTGTCCCTCAATCGCTGTGTGTGTGTGTCCCTCCCTCGCTGTGTGTGTCCGTCCCTCGCTGTGTGTGTGTCCCTCCCTCGCAGCGTGTGTGTCCCTCCCTCGCAGCGTGTGTGTCCCTCCCTCGCTTCGTGTGTGTCCCTCCCTCGCTGAGTGTGTGTCACTTCCTCGCTGCGTGTGTGTCCCTACCTCGCTGCGTGTGTCCCTCCCTCGTTTTGCGTGTGTGTCCCTCCCTCGCTTTGTGTGTGTGTCCCTCCCTCGCTTTGTGTGTGTGTCCCTCCCTCGCTGTGTGTGTGTGTCCCTCCCTCGCTGTATGTGTGTCCGTCCCTTCCTCGCTGTGTGTGTGTGTGTCCCTCCCTCGCTGTGTGTGTGTGTGTCCCTCCCTCGCTGTGTGTGTGTCCCTCCCTCGCTGTGTGTGTGTCCCTCACTCGCTGTGTGTGTGTGTCCCTCCCTCGCTGTGTGTGTGTCCCTCCCTCGCTTTGTGTGTGTCCCTCCCACGCTGCGTGTGTGTCCCGCCCTCGCTGCGTGTGTGTCCCTCCCTCGCTGTGTGTGTCCCTCCCTCGCTGTGTGTGTCCCTCCCTCGCTGTGTGAGTCCCTCCCTCGCTGTGTGAGTGTGTGACCCTCCCTCGCTGTGTGTGTGTGTAGCTCCCTCGCTGTGTGTGTGTGTCCCTCCCTCGCTGTGTGTGTGTGTCCCTCCCTCACTGTGTGTGTGTGTGTCCCTCCCTCATTGTGTGTGTGTGTCCCTCCCTCGCTGTGTGTGTGTGTGTCCCTCCCTCGCTCTGTGTGTCCCTCCCTCGCTGTGTGAGTGTGTGTCCCTCCCTCGCTGTGTGTGTCCCTCCCTCGCTGTGTGTGTGTGTGTCGCTCCCTCGCTGTGTGTGTGTGTCCCTCCCTCGCTGTGTGTGTCCCTCCCTCGCTGTTTGTGTGTCCCTCCCTCGCTGCGTGTGTGTCCCTCCCTCGCTGCGTGTGTGTCCCTCCCTCGCTGTGTGCGTGTCCCTCCCTCGCTGTGTGTGTGTGTCCCTCCCTCACTGTGTGTGTGTGTCCCTCCCTCGCTGTGTGTGTGTGTCCCTCCCTCGCTGCATGTGTGTGTGTGTGTGTGTGTGTGTGCGTGTGTGTCCCTCCCTCGCTGCGTGCGTGTCCCTCCCTCGCTGTGTGTGTGTGTCCCTCCCTCGCTGTGTGTGTGTGTGTCCCTCCCTCGCTGTGTGTGTCCCTCCCTCGCTGTGTGTGTGTGTTCCTCCCTCGCTGTGTGTGTCCCTCCCTCGCTGTGTGTGTGTCCCCCTCCCTCGCTCTGTGTGTGTGTGTGTGTCCCTCCCTCGCTGTGTGTGTGTGTCCCTCCCTCGCTGTGTGTGTGTGTCCCTCCCTCGCTGTGTGTGAGTGTGTGTCCCTCCCTCGCTGTGTGTGTCCCTCCCTCGCTGTGTGTGTGTATGTCGCTCCCTCGCTGTGTGTGTGTGTGTCCCTCCCTCGCTGTGTGTGTCCCTCCCTCGCTGTGTGTGTGTCGCTCCCTCGCTGCGTGTGTGTCCCTCCCTCGCTGCGTGTGTGTGTCCCTCCCTCGCTGTGTGTGTGTGTCCCTCCCTCGTTGCATTTGTGTGTGTGTGTGTGTGTGTGTGTGTGCGTGTGTGTCCCTCCCTCGCTGCGTGTGTGTCCCTCCCTCGCTGTGTGCGTGTCCCTCCCTCGCTGTGTGTGTGTGTCCCTCCCTCGCTGTGTGTGTGTGTGTCCCTCCCTCGCTGTGTGTGTCCCTCCCTCGCTGTGTGTGTGTGTCCCTCCCTCGCTGTGTGTGTGTGTCCCTCGCTCGCTGTGTGTGTGTGTGTGTCCCTCCCTCGCTGAGTGTGTGTCCCTCCCTCGCTGCGTGT
>NW_028270159.1:65561017-65648517 GCF_037043375.1 Chiloscyllium plagiosum
TGTGTCCCTCCCTCGCTGCGTGGGTGTCCCTCCCTCGCTGCGTGGGTGTCCCTCCCTCGCTGCGTGTGTGTCCCTCCCTCGCTGTGTGCGTGTCCCTCCCTCGCTGTGTGCGTGTCCCTCCCTCGCTGTGTGTGTGTGTCCCTCCCTCGCTGTGTGTGTGTGTCCCTCCCTCGCTGTGTGTGTGTATCCCTCCCGCGCTGCATTTGTGTGTGTGTGTGTGTGTGTGTGTGTGTGTGTGCGTGTGTGTCCCTCCCTCGCTGCGTGTGTCTCCCTCCCTCGCTGTGTGCGTGTCCCTCCCTCGCTATGTGTGTGTGTCCCTCCCTCGCTGTGAGTGTGTGTCCCTCCCTCGCTGTGTGTGTCCCTCCCTCGCTGTGTGTGTGTGTTCCTCCCTCGCTGTGTGTGTCCCTCCCTCGCTGTGTGTGTGTCCCCCTCCCTCGCTCTGTGTGTGTGTGTCCGTCCCTCGCTGTGTGTGTGTCCCTCCCTCGCTGCGTGCGTGTCCCTCCCTCGCTGTGTGTGTGTGTCCCTCGCTCGCTGTGTGTGTGTGTCCCTCCCTCGCTGTGTGTGTGTCCCTCCCTCGCTGTGTGTGTGTCCCTCCCTCGCTGCGTGCGTGTCCCTCCCTCGCTGTGTGTGTGTCCCTCCCTCGCTGCGTGCGTGTCCCTCCCTCGCTGTGTGTGTGTGTGTCCCTCACTCACTGTGTGTGTGTGTCCCTTCCTCAGTGTGTGTGTGTGTGTGTCTGTCCCTCCCTCGCTGCGTGTGTGTCCCTCCCTCGCTGCGTGTGTGTCCCTCCCTCGCTGCGTGTGTCCCTCCATCGCTGCGTGTGTCCCTCCCTCGCTGCGTGTGTGTCCCTCCCTCGCTGCGGGTGTGTCCCTCCCTCGCTGCGTGTGTGTCACTCCCTCGCTGCGTGTGTGTCCCTACCTCGCTGCGTGTGTCCCTCCCTCGCTTTGCGTGTGTGTCCCTCCCTCGCTTTGTGTGTGTGTCCCTCCCTCGCTTTGTGTGTGTGTCCCTCCCTCGCTGTGTGTGTGTGTCCCTCCCTCGCTGTATGTGTGTCCGTCCCTCCCTCGCTGTGTGTGTGTGTGTCCCTCCCTCGCTGTGTGTGTGTGTGTCCCTCCCTCGCTGTGTGTGTCCCTCCCTCGCTGTGTGTGTGTCCCTCACTCGCTGTGTGTGTGTGTCCCTCCCTCGCTGTGTGTGTGTCCGTTCCTCCCTCGCTGTGTGTGTGTGTGTCCCTCCCTCGCTGTGTGTGTGTGTGTCCCTCCCTCGCTGTGTGTGTGTCCTTCCCTCACTGTGTGTGTGTGTGTCCCTTCCTCACTGTGTATGTGTGTGTGTCCCTCCCTCGCTGCTTGTGTGCCCCTCCCTCGATGCGTGTGTGTCCCTCCCTCACTGTGTGTGTGTGTATCCCTCGCTTTGTGTGTGTGGCTCCCTCGCTGTGTGTGTGTGTCCCTCCCTCGCTGTGTGTGTGTGTCCCTCCCTCGCTGTGTGTGTGTCCGTCCCTCGCTGTGTGTGTGTCCCTCCCTCGCTGTGTGTGTGTGTCCCTTCCTCGCTGTGTGTGTGTGTCCGTCCCTCGCTGTGTGTGTTCATCCCAAGCTGTGTGTGTCCGTTCCCTCGCTGTGTGTGTCCCTCCCTCGCTGTGTGTGTGATCCTCCCTCGCTTTGTGTGTGTCCCTCCCTCGCTGCGTGTGTGTCCCTCCCTCGCTGCGTGTGTGTCCCTCCCTCGCTGTGTGTGTCCCTCCCTCGCTGTGTGTGTGTGTCCCTCCCTCGCTGTGTGTGTGTGTCCCTCCCTCGCTGTGTGTGTGTGTGCCCCTCCCTCTCAGTGTGTGTGTGTGTGTCCCTCCCTCGGTGTGTGTGTGTGTCCCTCCCTCGCTGTGTGTGTGTGTCCCTCCCTCGCTGTGTGTGTGTGTGTCCCTCCCTCGCTGTTTATGTGTGTCCTTCCCTCGCCGTGTGTGTGTGTCCCTCCCTCGCTGTGTGTGTCCCTCCCTCGCTGTGTGTGTCCCATCCTCGCTTTGTGTGTCCCTCCCTCGCTTTGTGTGTGTCTCCCTCCCTCGCTGTGTGTGTGTCCCTCCCTCGCTGTGTGTGTCCCTCCCTCGCTGTGTGTGTGTATGTCCCTCCCTCGCTGTGTGTGTGTGTGTCCCTCCCTCGGTGTGTGTATGTGTCCCTCCCTCGCTGTGTGTGTGTGTCCCTCCCTCGCTTTGTGTGTGTGTCCCTCCCTCGCTGTGTGTGTCCCTCCCTCGCTGTGTGTGTGTCACTCCTTCACTGTGTGTGTGTGTCCCTCCCTCGCTGTGTGTGTGTCCGTCCCTCCCTCGCTCTGTGTGTGTGTGTGTGTCCCTCCCTCGCTGTGTGTGTGTGTCCCTCCCTCGCTGTGTGTGTGTGTCCCTCGCTCGCTGTGTGTGTGTGTGTGTGTCCCTCCCTCGCTGCGTGTGTGTCCCTCCCTCGCTGCGTGTGTGTCCCTCCCTCGCTGCGTGTGTGTCCCTCCCTCGCTGCGTGTGTGTCCCTCCATCGCTGCGTGTGTCCCTCCCTCGCAGCGTGTGTGTCCCTCCCTCGCTGCGTGTGTGTCCCTCCCGCGCTGCGTGTGTGTCCCTCCCGCGCTGCGTGTGTGTCCCTCCCGCGCTGCGTGTGTGTCCCTCCCGCGCTGCGTGTGTGTCACTCCCTCGCTGCGTGTGTGTCACTCCCTCGCTGCGTGTGTTTCCCTACCTCGCTGCGTGTGTCCCTCCCTCGCTTTGCGTGTGTGTCCCTCCCTCGCTTTGTGTGTGTGCCCCTCCCTCGCTTTGTGTGTGTGTCCCTCCCTCGCTGTGTGTGTGTGTCCCTCCCTCGCTGTATGTGTGTCCGTCCCTCCCTCGCTGTGTGTGTGTGCATCCCTCCCTCGCTGTGTGTGTGTGTCCCTCCCTCGCTGTGTGTGTGTCCCTCCCTCGCTGTGTGTGTATCCCTCACTCGCTGTGTGTGTGTGTCCCTCCCTCGCTGTATGTGTGTCCGTCCCTCGCTGTGTGTGTGTCCCTCCCTCGCTGTGTGTGTGTGTCCCTTCCTCGCTGTGTGTGTGTGTCCGTTCCCTCGCTGTGTGTGTCCCTCCCTCGCTGTGTGTGTGTCCCTCCCTCGCTTTGTGTGTGTCCCTCCCACGCTGCGTGAGTGTCCCTCCCTCGCTGCGTGTGTGTCCCTCCCTCGCTGTGTGTGTCCCTCCCTCGCTGTGTGTGTGTGTCCCTCCCTCGCTGTGTGTGTCCCTCCCTCGCTGTGTGACTCCCTCCCTCGCTGTGTGAGTCTGTGTCCCTCCCTCGCTGTGTGTGTGTGTCCCTCCCTCGCTGTGTGTGTGTCCCTCCCTCGCTGTGTGTGTGTGTGCCCCTCCCTCTCAGTGTGTGTGTGTGTCCCTCCCTCGCTGTGTGTGTGTGTCCCTCCCTCGCTGTGTGTGTGTGTCCCTCCCTCGCTGTGTGTGTGTGTCCCTCCCTCGCTGTGTGTATGTGTGTCCCTCCCTCGCTGTGTGTGTGTGTCCCTCCCTCGCTGTCTGTGTGTGTCCCTCCCTCGCTGTGTGTGTCCCTCCCTCGCTGTGTGTGTCCCTCCCTCGCTTTGTGTGTGTCTCCCTCCCTCGCTGTGTGTGTGTCCCTCCCTCGCTGTGTGTGTCCCTCCCTCGCTGTGTGTGTCCCTCCCTCGCTGTGTGTGTGTATGTCCCTCCCTCGCTGTGTGTGTGTGTGTCCCTCCCTCGGTGTGTGTTTGTGTCCCTCCCTCGCTGTGTGTGTGTGTCCCTCCCTCGCTTTGTGTGTGTCTCCCTCCCTCGCTGTGTGTGTCCCTCCCTCGCTGTGTGTGTGTCACTCCTTCACTGTGTGTGTGTGTCCCTCCCTCGCTGTGTGTGTGTCCGTCCCTCCCTCGCTCTGTGTGTGTGTGTGTGTCCCTCCCTCGCTGTGTGTGTGTGTCCCTCCCTCGCTGTGTGTGTGTGTCCCTCGCTCGCAGTGTGTGTGTGTGTGTGTCCCTCCCTCGCTGAGTGTGTGTCCCTCCCTCGCTGCGTGCGTGTCCCTCCCTCGCTGTGTGTGTGTGTGTCCCTCACTCACTGTGTGTGTGTGTGTCCCTTCCTCAGTGTGTGTGTGTGTGTCTGTCCCTCCCTCGCTGCGTGTGTGTCCCTCCCTCGCTGCGTGTGTGTCCCTCCCTCGCTGCGTGTGTGTCCCTCCATCGCTGCGTGTGTCCCTCCCTCGCAGCGTGTGTGTCCCTCCCTCGCTGCGTGTGTGTCCCTCCCGCGCTGCGTGTGTGTCCCTCCCTCGCTGCGAGTGTGTCTCTCCCTCGCTGCGTGTGTGTCACTCCCTCGCTGCGTGTGTTTCCCTACCTCGCTGCGTGTGTCCCTCCCTCGCTTTGCGTGTGTGTCCCTCCCTCGCTTTGTGTGTGTGTCCCTCCCTCGCTTTGTGTGTGTGTCCCTCCCTCGCTTTGTGTGTGTGTCCCTCCCTCGCTGTGTGTGTGTGTCCCTCCCTCGCTGTATGTGTGTCCGTCCCTCCCTCGCTGTGTGTGTGTGTGTCCCTCCCTCGCTGTGTGTGTGTGTGTCCCTCCCTCGCTGTGTGTGTGTCCCTCCCTCGCTGTGTGTGTGTCCCTCACTCGCTGTGTGTGTGTGTCCCTCCCTCGCTGTGTGTGTGTCCGTCCCTCGCTGTGTGTGTGTGTGTCCCTTCCTCGCTGTGTGTGTGTGTCCGTCCCTCGCTGTGTGTGTTCATCCCAAGCTGTGTGTGTCCGTTCCCTCGCTGTGTGTGTCCCTCCCTCGCTGTGTGTGTGTCCCTCCCTCGCTTTGTGTGTGTCCCTCCCACGCTGCGTGTGTGTCCCTCCCTCGCTGCGTGTGTGTCCCTCCCTCGCTGTGTGTGTCCCTCCCTCGCTGTGTGTGTCCCTCCCTCCCTGTGTGAGTACCTCCCTCGCTGTGTGAGTGTGTGTCCCTCCCTCGCTGTGTGTGTGTGTCCCTCCCTCGCTGTGTGTGTGTCCCTCACTCGCTGTGTGTGTGTGTGCCCCTCCCTCTCAGTGTGTGTGTGTGTGTCCCTCCCTCGCTGTGTGTGTGTGTGCCCCTCCCTCTCAGTGTGTGTGTGTGTGTGTCCCTCGCTCGCTGTGTGTGTGTGTCCCTCCCTCGCTGTGTGTTTGTCCCTCCCTCGCTGTGTGTGTCCCACCCTCGCTGTGTGTGTCCCACCCTCGCTGTGTGTGTGTGTGTGTCCCTCCCTCGCTGTGTGTGTGTGTGTGTCCCTCCCTCGCTGTGTGTGTCCCTCCCTCGCTGTGTGTGTGTCCCTCCCTCCCTGTGTGTGCGTGTCCCTCCCTCGCTGTGTGCGTGTCCCTCCCTCGCTGTGTGTGTGTGTCCCTCCCTCCCTGTGTGTGCGTGTCCCTCCCTCATTGTGTGTGTGTGTCCCACCCTCGATGTGTGTGTGTGTGTCCCTCCCTCGCTCTGTGTGTCCCTCCCTCGCTGTGTGTGTCCCTCCCTCGCTGTGTGTGTGTGTGTCGCTCCCTCGCTGTGTGTGTGTGTGTCGCTCCCTCGCTGTGTGTGTGTGTCCCTCCCTCGCTGTGTGTGTCCCTCCCTCGCTGTTTGTGTGTCCCTCCCTCGCTGCGTGTGTGTCCCTCCCTCGCTGTGTGCGTGTCCCTCCCTCGCTGTGTGTGTGTGTCCCTCCCTCGCTGTGTGTGTGTGTCCCTCCCTCGCTGTGTGTGTGTGTCCCTCCCTCGCTGTGTGTGTGTGTCCCTCCCTCGCTGCATGTGTGTGTGTGTGTGTGTGTGTGTGCGTGTGTGTCCCTCCCTCGCTGTGTGTGTCCCTCCCTCGCTGCGTGTGTGTCCCTCCCTCGCTGTGTGTGTCCCTCCCTCGCTGTGTGTGTCCCTCCCTCGCTGTGTGAGTCCCTCCCTCGCTGTGTGAGTGTGTGTCCCTCCCTCGCTGTGTGTGTGTGTCCCTCCCTCGCTGTGTGTGTGTGTGTCCCTCCCTCGCTGTGTGTGTGTGTGTCCCTCCCTCGCTGTGTGTGTGTGTCCCTCCCTCGCTGTGTGTGTGTGTCCCTCCCTCGCTGTGTGTGTGTGTCCCTCCCTCGCTGTGTGTTTCCCTCCCTCGCTGTGTGTGTCCCTCCCTCGCTTTGTGTGTCCCTCCCTCGCTTTGTGTGTGTCTCCCTCCCTCGCTGTGTGTGTGTCCCTCCCTCGCTGTGTGTGTCCCTCCCTCGCTGTGTGTGTGTATGTCCCTCCCTCGCTGTGTGTGTGTGTGTCCCTCCCTCGGTGTATGTTTGTGTCCCTCCCTCGCTGTGTGTGTGTGTCCCTCCCTCGCTTTGTGTGTGTGTCCCTCCCTCGCTGTGTGTGTCCCTCCCGCGCTGTGTGTGTGTCACTCCTTCACTGTGTGTGTGTGTCCCTCCCTCGCTGTGTGTGTGTCCGTCCCTCCCTCGCTGTGTGTGTATGTGTCCCTCCCTCGCTGTGTGTGTGTGTGTCCCTCCCTCGCTGTGTGTGTGTCCCTCACTCGCTGTGTGTGTGTGTCCCTCCCTCGCTGTGTGTGTGTCCGTCCCTCGCTGTGTGTGTGTGTGTCCCTCCCTCGCTGTGCGTGTGTGTCCCTCCCTCGCTGTGTGTGTGTCCCTCCCTCGCTGTGTGTGTGTGTGCCCCTTCCTCGCTGTGTGTGTGTGTCCGTCCCTCGCTGTGTGTGTTCATCCCTAGCTGTGTGTGTCCGTTCCCTCGCTGTGTGTGTCCCTCCCTCGCTGTGTGTGTGTCCCTCCCTCGCTTTGTGTGTGTCCCTCCCTCGCTGCGTGTGTGTCCCTCTCTCGCTGTGTGTGTCCCTCCCTCGCTGTGTGAGTCCCTCCCTCGCTGTGTGAGTGTGTGTCCCTCCTCGCTGTGTGTGTGTGTCCCTCCCTCGCTGTGTGTGTGTGTCCCTCCCTCGCTGTGTGTGTGTGTGCCCCTCCCTCTCAGTGTGTGTGTGTGTCCCTCCCTCGCTGTGTGTGTGTGTCCCTCCCTCGCTGTGTGTGTGTGTGTTCCTCCCTCGCTGTGTGTGTGTGTCCCTCCCTCGCTGTGTGTGTGTGTCCCTCCCTCGCTGTGTGTGTCCCTCCCTCGCTTTGTGTGTCCCTCCCTCGCTTTGTGTGTGTCTCCCTCCCTCGCTGTGTGTGTGTCCCTCCCTCGCTGTGTGCGTCCCTCCCTCGCTGTGTGTGTGTATGTCCCTCCCTCGCTGTGTGTGTGTGTGTCCCTCCCTCGGTGTGTGTTTGTGTCCCTCCCTCGCTGTGTGTGTGTGTCCCTCCCTCGCGTTGTGTGTGTGTCCCTCCCTCGCTGTGTGTGTCCCTCCCTCGCTGTGTGTGTGTCACTCCTTCACTGTGTGCGTGTGTCCCTCCCTCGCTGTGTGTGTGTCCGTCCCTCCCTCGCTGTGTGTGTGTGTGTCCCTCCCTCGCTGTGTGTGTGTGTCCCTCCCTCGCTGTGTGTGTGTGTGTCCCTCCCTCGCTGTGTGTGTGTATCCCTCCCTCGCTGTGTGTGTCCCTCCCTCGCTGTGTGTGTCCCTCCCTCGCTTTGTGTGTGTCTCCCTCCCTCGCTGTGTGTGTGTCCCTCTCTCGCTGTGTGTGTCCCTCCCTCGCTGTGTGTGTGTATGTCCCTCCCTCGCTGTGTGTGTGTGTGTCCCTCCCTCGGTGTGTGTTTGTGTCCCTCCCTCGCTGTGTGTGTGTGTCCCTCCCTCGCGTTGTGTGTGTGTCCCTCCCTCGCTGTGTGTGTCCCTCCCTCGCTGTGTGTGTGTCACTCCTTCACTGTGTGCGTGTGTCCCTCCCTCGCTGTGTGTGTGTCCGTCCCTCCCTCGCTGTGTGTGTGTGTCCCTCCCTCGCTGTGTGTGTGTGTGTCCCTCCCTCGCTGTGTGTGTGTCCCTCCCTCGCTGTGTGTGTGTCCCTCCCTCGCTGTGTGTGTGTCCCTCACTCGCTGTATGTGTGTCCGTCCCTCCCTCGCTGTGTGTGTGTGTGTCCCTCCCTCGCTGTGTGTGTGTGTCCCTCCCTCGCGTTATGTGTGTGTCCCTCCCTCGCTGAGTGTGTCCCGCCCTCGCTGTGTGTGTGTCACTCCTTCACTGTGTGCGTGTGTCCCTTCCTCGCTGTGTGTGTGTCCGTCCCTCCCTCGCTGTGTGTGTGTGTGTCCCTCCCTCGCTGTGTGTGTCCCTCCCTCGCTGTGTGTGTGTATGTCCCTCCCTCGCTGTGTGTGTGTGTGTCCCTCCCTCGGTGTGTGTTTGTGTCCCTCCCTCGCTGTGTGTGTGTGTCCCTCCCTCGCGTTGTGTGTGTGTCCCTCCCTCGCTGTGTGTGTCCCTCCCTCGCTGTGTGTGTGTGTCCCTCCCTCGCTGTGTGTGTGTGTGTTCCTCCCTCGCTGTGTGTGTGTGTCCCTCCCTCGCTGTGTGTGTGTGTCCCTCCCTCGCTGTGTGTGTCCCTCCCTCGCTGTGTGTGTCCCTCCCTCGCTTTGTGTGTCCCTCCCTCGCTTTGTGTGTGTCTCCCTCCCTCGCTGTGTGTGTCCCTCCCTCGCTGTGTGTGTGTATGTCCCTCCCTCGCTGTGTGTGTGTGTCCCTCCCTCGCTTTGTGTGTCCCTCCCTCGCTTTGTGTGTGTCTCCCTCCCTCGCTGTGTGTGTGTCCCTCCCTCGCTGTGTGTGTCCCTCCCTCGCTGTGTGTGTGTGTGTCCCTCCCTCGCTGTGTGTGTGTGTGTCCCTCCCTCGGTGTATGTTTGTGTCCCTCCCTCGGTGTATGTTTGTGTCCCTCCCTCGCTGTGTGTGTGTGTCCCTCCCTCGCTTTGTGTGTGTCACTCCTTCACTGTGTGTGTGTGTCCCTCCCTCGCTGTGTGTGTGTCACTCCTTCACTGTGTGTGTGTGTCCCTCCCTCGCTGTGTGTGTGTCCGTCCCTCCCTCGCTGTGTGTGTATGTGTCCCTCCCTCGCTGTGTGTGTGTGTGTCCCTCCCTCGCTGTGTGTGTGTCCCTCCCTCGCTGTGTGTGTGTCCCTCACTCGCTGTGTGTGTGTGTGTCCCTCCCTCGCTGTGTGTGTGTCCGTCCCTCGCTGTGTGTGTGTGTGTCCCTCCCTCGCTGTGCGTGTGTGTCCCTCCCTCGCTGTGTGTGTGTCCCTCCCTCGCTGTGTGTGTGTGCCCCTTCCTCGCTGTGTGTGTGTGTCCGTCCCTCGCTGTGTGTGTTCATCCCTAGCTGTGTGTGTCCGTTCCCTCGCTGTGTGTGTCCCTCCCTCGCTGTGTGTGTGTCCCTCCCTCGCTTTGTGTGTGTCCCTCCCTCGCTGCGTGTGTGTCCCTCCCTCGCTGTGTGTGTCCCTCCCTCGCTGTGTGAGTCCCTCCCTCGCTGTGTGAGTGTGTGTCCCTCCCTCGCTGTGTGTGTGTGTCCCTCCCTCGCTGTGTGTGTGTGTCCCTCCCTCGCTGTGTGTGTGTGTGCACCTCCCTCTCAGTGTGTGTGTGTGTGTGTCCCTCCCTCGCTGTGTGTGTGTGTCCCTCCCTCGCTGTGTGTGTGTGTTCCTCCCTCGCTGTGTGTGTGTGTTCCTCCCTCGCTGTGTGTGTGTGTCCCTCCCTCGCTGTGTGAGTGTGTGTCCCTCCCTCGCTGTGTGTGTCCCTCCCTCGCTTTGTGTGTCCCTCCCTCCCTCGCTGTGTGTGTCCCTCCCTCGCTGTGTGCCTCCCTCCCTCGCTGTGTGTGTGTATGTCCCTCCCTCGCTGTGTGTGTTTGTGTCCCTCCCTCGCTGTGTGTGTGTGTCCCTCCCTCGCGTTGTGTGTGTGTCCCTCCCTCGCTGTGTGTGTGTCACTCCTTCACTGTGTGCGTGTGTTCCTCCCTCGCTGTGTGCGTGTGTCCCTCCCTCGCTGTGTGTGTGTCCGTCCCTCCCTCGCTGTGTGTGTGTGTGTCCCTCCCTCGCTGTGTGTGTGTGTCCCTCCCTCGCTGTGTGTGTGTGTGTTCCTCCCTCGCTGTGTGTGTGTGTCCCTCCCTCGCTGTGTGTGTGTGTCCCTCCCTCGCTGTGTGTGTCCCTCCCTCGCTGTGTGTGTCCCTCCCTCGCTGTGTGTGTCCCTCCCTCGCTTTGTGTGTGTCTCCCTCCCTCGCTGTGTGTGTGTCCCTCCCTCGCTGTGTGTGTCCCTCCCTCGCTGTGTGTGTGTATGTCCCTCCCTCGCTGTGTGTGTGTGTGTCCCTCCCTCGGTGTGTGTTTGTGTCCCTCCCTCGCTGTGTGTGTGTGTCCCTCCCTCGCGTTGTGTGTGTGTCCCTCCCTCGCTGTGTGTGTCCCTCCCTCGCTGTGTGTGTGTCACTCCTTCACTGTGTGCGTGTGTCCCTCCCTCGCTGTGTGTGTGTCCGTCCCTCCCTCGCTGTGTGTGTGTGTGTCCCTCCCTCGCTGTGTGTGTGTGTGTCCCTCCCTCGCTGTGTGTGTGTCCCTCCCTCGCTGTGTGTGTGTCCCTCACTCGCTGTATGTGTGTCCGTCCCTCCCTCGCTGTGTGTGTGTGTCCCTCCCTCGCGTTATGTGTGTGTCCCTCCCTCGCTGAGTGTGTCCCGCCCTCGCTGTGTGTGTGTCACTCCTTCACTGTGTGCGTGTGTCCCTTCCTCGCTGTGTGTGTGTCCGTCCCTCCCTCGCTGTGTGTGTGTGTGTCCCTCCCTCGCTGTGTGTGTCCCTCCCTCGCTGTGTGTGTGTATGTCCCTCCCTCGCTGTGTGTGTGTGTGTCCCTCCCTCGGTGTGTGTTTGTGTCCCTCCCTCGCTGTGTGTGTGTGTCCCTCCCTCGCGTTGTGTGTGTGTCCCTCCCTCGCTGTGTGTGTCCCTCCCTCGCTGTGTGTGTGTGTCCCTCCCTCGCTGTGTGTGTGTGTGTTCCTCCCTCGCTGTGTGTGTGTGTCCCTCCCTCGCTGTGTGTGTGTGTGTCCCTCCCTCGCTGTGTGTGTCCCTCCCTCGCTGTGTGTGTCCCTCCCTCGCTTTGTGTGTCCCTCCCTCGCTTTGTGTGTGTCTCCCTCCCTCGCTGTGTGTGTGTCCCTCCCTCGCTGTGTGTGTCCCTCCCTCGCTGTGTGTGTGTATGTCCCTCCCTAGCTGTGTGTGTGTGTGTCCCTCCCTCGGTGTGTGTTTGTGCCCCTCCCTCGCTGTGTGTGTGTGTCCCTCCCTCGCGTTGTGTGTGTCCCTCCCTCGCTGTGTGTGTCCCTCCCTCGCTGTGTGTGTGTCACTCCTTCACTGTGTGTGTGTCCCTCCCTCGCTGTGTGTGTGTCCGTCCCTCCCTCGCTGTGTGTGTGTGTGTCCCTCCCTCGCTGTGTGTGTGTGTGTCCCTCCCTCGCTGTGTGTGTGTCCCTCCCTCGCTGTGTGTGTGTCCCTCACTCGCTGTATGTGTGTCCGTCCCTCCCTCGCTGTGTGTGTGTGTGTCCCTCCCTCGCTGTGTGTGTGTGTCCCTCCCTCGCTGTATGTGTGTCCGTCCCTCCCTCGCTGTGTGTGTGTGTGTCCCTCCCTCGCTGTGTGTGTGTGTGTCCCTCCCTCGCTGTGTGTGTGTCCCTCCCTCGCTGTTTGTGTGTCCCTCCCTCGCTGTGTGTGTGTGTCCCTCCCTCGCTGTGTGTGTGTCCGTCCCTCGCTGTGTGTGTGTCCCTCCCTCGCTGTGTGTGTGTGTGTCCCTTCCTCGCTGTGTGTGTGTGTCCGTCCCTCGCTGTGTGTGTTCATCCCAAGCTGTGTGTGTCCGTTCCCTCGCTGTGTGTGTCCCTCCCTCGCTGTGTGTGTGTCCCTCCCTCGCTTTGTGTGTGTCCCTCCCACGCTGCGTGTGTGTCCCTCCCTCGCTGCGTGTGTGTCCCTCCCTCGCTGTGTGTGTCCCTCCCTCGCTGTGTGTGTCCCTCCCTCGCTGTGTGTGTCCCTCCCTCGCTGTGTGAGTGTGTGTCCCTCCCTCGCTGTGTGTGTGTGTCCCTCCCTCGCTTTGTGTGTGTCTCCCTCCCTCGCTGTGTGTGTGTCCCTCCCTCGCTGTGTGTGTCCCTCCCTCGCTGTGTGTGTGTGTGTCCCTCCCTCGCTTTGTGTGTGTGTCCCTCCCTCGCTCTGTGTGTCCCTCCCGCGCTGTGTGTGTGTCACTCCTTCACTGTGTGTGTGTGTCCCTCCCTCGCTGTGTGTGTGTATGTCCCTCCCTCGCTGTGTGTGTGTGTGTCCCTCCCTCGGTGTGTGTTTGTGTCCCTCCCTCGCTGTGTGTGTGTGTCCCTCCCTCGCGTTGTGTGTGTGTCCCTCCCTCGCTGTGTGTGTCCCTCCCTCGCTGTGTGTGTGTCACTCCTTCACTGTGTGCGTGTGTCCCTCCCTCGCTGTGTGTGTGTCCGTCCCTCCCTCGCTGTGTGTGTGTGTCCCTCCCTCGCTGTGTGTGTGTGTCCCTCCCTCGCTGTGTGTGTGTGTCCCTCCCTCGCTGTGTGTGTGTGTCCCTCCCTCGCTGTGTGTGTGTGTCCCTCCCTCGCTGTGTGTGTGTGTGTTCCTCCCTCGCTTTGTGTGTGTCTCCCTCCCTCGCTGTGTGAGTGTGTGTCCCTCCCTCGCTGTGTGTGTCCCTCCCTCGCTGTGTGTGTGTCCCTCCGTCGCTGTGTGTGTGTGTGCCCCTCCCTCGCTGTGTGTGTGTGTCCCTCCCTCGCTGTGTGTGTGTGTGTCCCTCCGTCGCTGTGTGTGTGTGTGTCCCTCCCTCGCTGTGTGTGTGTGTCCCTCCCTCGCTGTGTGTGTGTGTCCCTCCCTCGCTGTGTGTGTCCCTCCCTCCCTTTGTGTGTGTCTCCCTCACTCGCTGTGTGTGTGTCCCTCCTTAGCTGTGTGAATCCCTCCCTCGCTGTGTGTGTGTATGTCCCTCCCTCGCTGTGTGTGTGTGTGTCCCTCCCTCGGTGTGTGTTTGTGTCCCTCCCTCGCTGTGTGTGTGTGTCCCTCCCTCGCTGTGTGTGTGTGTGTCCCTCCCTCACTGTGTGTGTGTGTGTGTCCCTCCCTCGCTGTGTGTGTCCCTTCCTCGCTGTGTGTGTGTGTATTCCTCCCCCGCTGTGTGTGACCCACCCTCGCTGTGTGTGTGTGTGTCTCTCCCTCGCTGTGTGTGTGTGTGTCCCTCCCTCGCTGTGTGTGTCCCTCCCTCGCTGTGTGTGTGTGTCCCTCCCTCGCTGTGTGTGCGTGTCCCTCCCTCGCTGTGTGCGTGTCCCTCCCTCGCTGTGTGTGTGTGTCCCTCCCTCACTGTGTGTGTGTGTCCCTTCCTCGCTGTGTGTGTGTGTGTGTCCCTCCCTCGCTGTATGAGTGTGTCCCTCCCTCGCTGTGTGAGTGTGTCCCTCCCTCGCTGTATGTGTGTGTGTCCCTACCTCGCTGTGTGAGTGTGTCCCTCCCTCACTGTGTGCGTGTGTGACCCTCCCTCGCTGTGTGAGTGTGTGTCCCTCCCACGCTGCGTGTGTACCTCCCTCGCTGCGTCTGTGTCCCTCCCTCGCTGCGTGTGTGTCCCTCCCTCGCTGTGTGTGTGTGTGTGTGTGTGTGTGTGTGTCCCTCCCTCGCTGTGTGTGTGTGTGTGTGTGTGTGTGTGTCCCTCCGTCGCTGTGTGTGTGTGTCCCTCGCTGGCTGTGTGTGTGTGTCCCTCCCTCGCTGTGTGTGTGTGTCCCTCCCTCGCTGTGTGTGTCCCTCCCTCGCTGTGTGTGTCCCTCCCTCGCTGTGTGTGTGTCCCCCTCCCTCGCTCTGTGTGTGTGTGTGTGTCCCTCCCTCGCTGTGTGTGTCCCTCCCTCGCTGTGTGTGTGTCCCTCCCTCCCTGTGTGTGCGTGTCCCTCCCTCGCTGTGTGCGTGTCCCTCCCTCGCTGTGTGTGTGTGTCCCTCCCTCGCTGTGTGTGTGTGTGTCCCTCCCTCGCTCTGTGTGTCCCTCCCTCGCTGTGTGAGTGTGTCCCTCCCTCGCTGTGTGTGTCCCTCCCTCGCTGTGTGTGTGTGTGTCGCTCCCTCGCTGTGTATGTGTGTGTCCCTCCCTCGCTGTGTGTGTCCCTCCCTCGCTGTTTGTGTGTCCCTCCCTCGCTGCGTATGTGTCCCTCCCTCGCTGTGTGCGTGTCCCTCCCTCGCTGTGTGCGTGTCCCTCCCTCGCCGTGTGTGTGTGTCCCTCCCTCGCTGTGTGTGTGTGTCCCTCCCTCGCTGTGTGTGTGTGTCCCTCCCTCGCTGAATGTGTGTGTGTGTGTGTGCGTGTGTGTCCCTCCCTCGCTGCGTGTGTGTCCCTCCCTCGCTGTGTGCGTGTCCCTCCCTCGCTGTGTGTGTGTGTGTCCCTCCCTCGCTGTGTGTGTCCCTCCCTCGCTGTGTGTGTGTGTTCCTCCCTCGCTGTGTGTGTCCCTCCCTCGCTGTGTGTGTGTCCCCCTCCCTCGCTCTGTGTGTGTGTGTGTGTGTCCCTCCCTCGCTGTGTGTGTGTGTCCCTCCCTCGCTGTGTGTGTGTGTCCCTCGCTCGCTGTGTGTGTGTGTGTGTCCCTCGCTCGCTGTGTGTGTGTGTGTCCCTCCCTCGCTGTTTGTGTGTGTGTGTCCCTCCCTCGCTGTGTGTGTGTGTCCCTCCCTCGCTGTGTGTGTGTGTCCCTCCCTCGCTGTGTGTCCCCCTCCCTCGCTGTGTGTGACCCCCTCCCTCGCTGTGTGTGTCCCTCCCTCGCTATGTGTGTGTGTCCCTCCCTCGCTGTGTGTGTGTGTGTCCCTCCCTCGCTGTGTGTGTGTGTCCCTCCCTCGCTGTGTGTGTCCCTCACTCGCTGTGTGTGTATGTCCCTCCCTCGCTGTGTGTGCGTGTCCCTCCCTCGCTGTGTGCGTGTCCCTCCCTCGCTGTGTGTGTGTGTCCCTCCCTCACTGTGTGTGTGTGTCCCTTCCTCGCTGTGTGTGTGTGTGTGTCCCTCCCTTGCTGTGTGTGTGTGTGTTCCTCCCTCGCTGTGTGTGTGTGTCCCTCCCTCGCTGTGTGTGTGTGTGTCCCTCCCTCACTGCGTGTGAGTGTGTCCCTCCCTCGCTGTGAGTGTGTGTCCCTCCCTCGCTGTGTGTGTGTGTGTCCCTCCCACGCTGCGTGTGTCCCTCCCTCGCTGCGTGTGTGTCCCTCCCTCGCTGTGTGAGTGTGTGTCCCTCCCTCGCTGTGTGTGTGTCTCCCTCCCTCGCGCTGTGTTTGTGTCCCTCCCTCGCTGTGTGTGTGTCCCTCCCACGCTGTGTGTGTGTCCCTCCCTCGCTTTGTGTGGGTCCCTCCCTCGCTGCGTGTGTGTCCCTCCCTCGCTGCGTGTGTGTCCCTCCCTCGCTGCGTGTGTGTGTCCCTCCTTCGCTGTGTGTGTGTGTGTGTCCGTCCCTCGCTGTGTGTGTGTGTGTGTCCCTCCCTCGCTCTGTGTGTGTGTCCCTCCCTCGCTGTGTGAGTGTGTCCCTCCCTCGCTGTGTGTGTGTGTGTGTCCCTCCCTCGCTCTGTGTGTGTGTCCCTCCCTCGCTGTGTGTGTGTGTGTGTCCCTCCCTCGCTCTGTGAGTGTGTCCCTCCCTCGCTGTGTGTGTGTGTCCCTCCCTCGCTGTGTGTGTGTGTGTCCCGCCCTCGCTGTGTGTGTGTGTGTGTGTCCCTCCCTCGCTGTGTGTGTGTGTCCCTCCCTCGCTGTGTGTGTGTGTCCCTCCCTCGCTGTGTGTCCCCCTCCCTCGCTGTGTGTGACCCCCTCCCTCGCTGTGTGTGTCCCTCCCTCGCTGTGTGTGTCCCTCCCTCGCTGTGTGTGTGTGTGTGTGCCCCCCTCGCTCACTGTGTGCGTGTCCCTCCCTCGCTGTGTGTGTCCCTCCCTCGCTGTGTGTGTGTCACTCCCGCGCTGTGTGTGTGTCCCTTCCTCGCTGTGTGTGCGTGTCCCTCCCTCGCTGTGTGCGTGTGTCCCTCCCTCGCTGAGTGCGTGTGTCCCTCCCTCGCTGTGTGTGTGTTTGTCCCTCCCTCGCTGTGTGAGTGTGTGTCCCTCCCTCGCTGTGTGAGTGTGTGTCCCTCCCTCGCTGTGTGAGTGTGTGTCCCTCCCTCGCTGTGTGAGTGTGTCCCTCCCTCGCTGTGTGTGTGTGTGTCGATCGCTCGCTGTGTGTGTGTGTCCCTCCCTCGCTGTGTGTGTGTGTGTGTCCCTCCCTCGCTGTGTGTGTGTGTGTGTCCCTCCCTCGCTGTGTGAGTGTGTGTCCCTCCCTCGCTGTGTGAGTGTGTGTCCCTCCCTCGCTGTGTGTGTGTGTCCCTCCCTCGCTGTGTGTGTGTGTCCCTCCCTCGCTGTGTGTGTGTCCCTCCCTCGCTGTGTGAGTATGTGTCCCTCCCTCGCTGTGTGAGTGTGTGTCCCTCCCTCGCTGTGTGTGTGTGTCCCTCCCTCGCTGTGTGTGTGTCCCTCCCACGCTGTGTGTGTGTCCCTCCCACGCTGTGTGTGTGTCCCTCCCTCGCTTTGTGTGGGTCCCTCCCTCGCTGCGTGTGTGTCCCTCGCTCGCTGCGTGTGTGTCCCTCCCTCGCTGCGTGTGTGTGTCCCTCCCTCGCTGTGTGTGTGTGTGTCCCTCCCTCGCTGTGTGTGTGTGTGTGTGTGTCCCTCCCTCGCTGTGTGTGTGTGTGTCCCTCCCTAGCTGCGTGTGTGTGTCCCTCCCTCGCTGTGTGTGTGTGTCCCTCCCTCGCTGTGTGAGTGTGTCCCTCCCTCGCTGTATGTGTGTGTGTCCCTACCTCGCTGTGTGAGTGTGTCCCTCCCTCACTGTGTGCGTGTGTGACCCTCCCTCGCTGTGTGAGTGTGTGTCCCTCCCACGCTGCGTGTGTCCCTCCCTCGCTGCGTGTGTGTCCCTCCCTCGCTGCGTGTGTGTCCCTCCCTCGCTGCGTGCGTGTCCCTCCCTCGCTGTGTGTGTGTGTCCCTCCCTCGCTGTGTGTGTGTGTCCCTTCCTCGCTGCATGTGTGTGTGTGTGTGTGTGTGTGTGTGTGTGTGTCCCTCCCTCGCTGTGTGTGTGTGTGTGTGTGTCCCTCCCTCGCTGTGTGTGTGTGTCCCTCCCTCGCTGTGTGTGTGTCCCCCTCCCTCGCTGTGTGTCCCCCTCCCTCGCTGTGTGTGACCCCCTCCCTCGCTGTGTGTGTCCCTCCCTCGCTGTGTGTGTCCCTCCCTCGCTGTGTGTGTGTGTGTGTGCCCCCCTCGCTCACTGTGTGCGTGTCCCTCCCTCGCTGTGTGTGTCCCTCCCTCGCTGTGTGTGTGTCACTCCCGCGCTGTGTGTGTGTCCCTTCCTCGCTGTGTGTGCGTGTCCCTCCCTCGCTGTGTGCGTGTGTTCCTCCCTCGCTGAGTGCGTGTGTCCCTCTCTCGCTGTATGCGTGTGTCCCTCCCTCGCTGTGTGTGTGTTTGTCCCTACCTCACTGTGTGAGTGTGTGTCCCTCCCTCGCTGTGTGAGTGTGTGTCCCTCCCTCGCTGTGTGAGTGTGTGTCCCTCCCTCGCTGTGTGAGTGTGTGTCCCTCCCTCGCTGTGTGTGTGTCACTCCCTCGCTGTGTGAGTGTGTGTCCCTCCCTCGCTGTGTGTGTGTCTCCCTCCCTCGCTGTGTGTGTCCCTCCCTCGCTGTGTGTGTGTGTCCCTCCCTCGCTGTGTGTGTGTCCCTCCCTCGCTGCGTGTGTGTCCCTCCCTCGCTGCGTGTGTGTGTCCCTCCCTCGCTGTGTGTGTGTGTGTGTCCCTCCCTCGCTGTGTGTGTGTGTGTGTGTCCCTCCCTCGCTGTGTGTGTGTGTGTCCCTCCCTAGCTGCGTGTGTGTGTCCCTCCCTCGCTGTGTGTGTGTCCCTCCCTCGCTCTGTGTGTGTGTCCCTCCGTCGCTGTGTGTGTGTGTGTTCCTCCCTCGCTGTGTGTGTGTGTCCCTCCCTCGCTGTGTGTGTGTGTCCCTCCCTCACTGCGTGTGAGTGTGTCCCTCCCTCGCTGTGAGTGTGTGTCCCTCCCTCGCTGTGTGAGTGTGTGTCCCTCCCTCGCTGTGTGAGTATGTGTCCCTCCCTCGCTGTGTGAGTGTGTGTCCCTCCCTCGCTGTGTGTGTGTGTCCCTCCCTCGCTGTGTGTGTGTCCCTCCCACGCTGTGTGTGTGTCCCTCCCACGCTGTGTGTGTGTCCCTCCCTCGCTGCGTGTGTGTCCCTCGCTCGCTGTGTGTGTGTGTGTCCCTCCCTCGCTGTTTGTGTGTGTGTGTCCCTCCCTCGCTGTGTGTGTGTGTCCCTCCCTCGCTGTGTGTGTGTGTCCCTCCCTCGCTGTGTGTCCCCCTCCCTCGCTGTGTGTGACCCCCTCCCTCGCTGTGTGTGTCCCTCCCTCGCTATGTGTGTGTGTCCCTCCCTCGCTGTGTGTGTGTGTGTCCCTCCCTCGCTGTGTGTGTGTGTCCCTCCCTCGCTGTGTGTGTCCCTCACTCGCTGTGTGTGTATGTCCCTCCCTCGCTGTGTGTGTATGTCCCTCCCTCGCTGTGTGTGCGTGTCCCTCCCTCGCTGTGTGCGTGTCCCTCCCTCGCTGTGTGTGTGTGTCCCTCCCTCACTGTGTGTGTGTGTCCCTTCCTCGCTGTGTGTGTGTGTGTGTCCCTCCCTTGCTGTGTGTGTGTGTGTTCCTCCCTCGCTGTGTGTGTGTGTCCCTCCCTCGCTGTGTGTGTGTGTGTCCCTCCCTCACTGCGTGTGAGTGTGTCCCTCCCTCGCTGTGAGTGTGTGTCCCTCCCTCGCTGTGTGTGTGTGTGTCCCTCCCACGCTGCGTGTGTCCCTCCCTCGCTGCGTGTGTGTCCCTCCCTCGCTGTGTGAGTGTGTGTCCCTCCCTCGCTGTGTGTGTGTCTCCCTCCCTCGCGCTGTGTTTGTGTCCCTCCCTCGCTGTGTGTGTGTCCCTCCCACGCTGTGTGTGTGTCCCTCCCTCGCTTTGTGTGGGTCCCTCCCTCGCTGCGTGTGTGTCCCTCCCTCGCTGCGTGTGTGTCCCTCCCTCGCTGCGTGTGTGTGTCCCTCCTTCGCTGTGTGTGTGTGTGTGTCCGTCCCTCGCTGTGTGTGTGTGTGTGTCCCTCCCTCGCTCTGTGTGTGTGTCCCTCCCTCGCTGTGTGAGTGTGTCCCTCCCTCGCTGTGTGTGTGTGTGTGTCCCTCCCTCGCTCTGTGTGTGTGTCCCTCCCTCGCTGTGTGTGTGTGTGTCCCTCCCTCGCTCTGTGAGTGTGTCCCTCCCTCGCTGTGTGTGTGTGTCCCTCCCTCGCTGTGTGTGTGTGTGTCCCGCCCTCGCTGTGTGTGTGTGTGTGTGTCCCTCCCTCGCTGTGTGTGTGTGTCCCTCCCTCGCTGTGTGTGTGTGTCCCTCCCTCGCTGTGTGTCCCCCTCCCTCGCTGTGTGTGACCCCCTCCCTCGCTGTGTGTGTCCCTCCCTCGCTGTGTGTGTCCCTCCCTCGCTGTGTGTGTGTGTGTGTGCCCCCCTCGCTCACTGTGTGCGTGTCCCTCCCTCGCTGTGTGTGTCCCTCCCTCGCTGTGTGTGTGTCACTCCCGCGCTGTGTGTGTGTCCCTTCCTCGCTGTGTGTGCGTGTCCCTCCCTCGCTGTGTGCGTGTGTCCCTCCCTCGCTGAGTGCGTGTGTCCCTCCCTCGCTGTGTGTGTGTTTGTCCCTCCCTCGCTGTGTGAGTGTGTGTCCCTCCCTCGCTGTGTGAGTGTGTGTCCCTCCCTCGCTGTGTGAGTGTGTCCCTCCCTCGCTGTGTGTGTGTGTGTCGATCGCTCGCTGTGTGTGTGTGTCCCTCCCTCGCTGTGTGTGTGTGTGTGTCCCTCCCTCGCTGTGTGTGTGTGTGTGTCCCTCCCTCGCTGTGTGAGTGTGTGTCCCTCCCTCGCTGTGTGAGTGTGTGTCCCTCCCTCGCTGTGTGTGTGTGTCCCTCCCTCGCTGTGTGTGTGTGTCCCTCCCTCGCTGTGTGTGTGTGTCCCTCCCTCGCTGTGTGTGTGTCCCTCCCTCGCTGTGTGAGTATGTGTCCCTCCCTCGCTGTGTGAGTGTGTGTCCCTCCCTCGCTGTGTGAGTGTGTGTCCCTCCCTCGCTGTGTGTGTGTGTCCCTCCCACGCTGTGTGTGTGTCCCTCCCACGCTGTGTGTGTGTCCCTCCCTCGCTTTGTGTGGGTCCCTCCCTCGCTGCGTGTGTGTCCCTCGCTCGCTGCGTGTGTGTCCCTCCCTCGCTGCGTGTGTGTGTCCCTCCCTCGCTGTGTGTGTGTGTGTCCCTCCCTCGCTGTGTGTGTGTGTGTGTGTGTCCCTCCCTCGCTGTGTGTGTGTGTGTCCCTCCCTAGCTGCGTGTGTGTGTCCCTCCCTCGCTGTGTGTGTGTGTCCCTCCCTCGCTGTGTGAGTGTGTCCCTCCCTCGCTGTATGTGTGTGTGTCCCTACCTCGCTGTGTGAGTGTGTCCCTCCCTCACTGTGTGCGTGTGTGACCCTCCCTCGCTGTGTGAGTGTGTGTCCCTCCCACGCTGCGTGTGTCCCTCCCTCGCTGCGTCTGTGTCCCTCCCTCGCTGCGTGTGTGTCCCTCCCTCGCTGTGTGTGTGTGTCCCTCCCTCGCTGTGTGAGTGTGTGTCCCTCCCTCGCTGTGTGAGTGTGTCCCTCCCTCGCTGTGTGTGTGTGTGTCGATCGCTCGCTGTGTGTGTGTGTCCCTCCCTCGCTGTGTGTGTGTCACTCCCTCGCTGTGTGAGTGTGTGTCCCTCCCTCGCTGTGTGAGTATGTGTCCCTCCCTCGCTGTGTGAGTGTGTGTCCCTCCCTCGCTGTGTGTGTGTCTCCCTCCCTCGCTGTGTGTGTGTGTCCCTCCCACGCTGTGTGTGTGTCCCTCCCACGCTGTGTGTGTGTCCCTCCCTCGCTTTGTGTGGGTCCCTCCCTCGCTGCGTGTGTGTCCCTCCCTCGCTGCGTGTGTGTGTCCCTCCCTCGCTGTGTGTGTGTGTGTGTCCCTCCCTCGCTGTGTGTGTGTGTGTGTGTCCCTCCCTCGCTGTGTGTGTGTGTGTCCCTCCCTAGCTGCGTGTGTGTGTCCCTCCCTCGCTGTGTGTGTGTCCCTCCCTCGCTCTGTGTGTGTGTCCCTCCGTCGCTGTGTGTGTGTGTGTTCCTCCCTCGCTGTGTGTGTGTGTCCCTCCCTCGCTGTGTGTGTGTGTCCCTCCCTCACTGCGTGTGAGTGTGTCCCTCCCTCGCTGTGAGTGTGTGTCCCTCCCTCGCTGTGTGAGTGTGTGTCCCTCCCTCGCTGTGTGAGTATGTGTCCCTCCCTCGCTGTGTGAGTGTGTGTCCCTCCCTCGCTGTGTGTGTGTGTCCCTCCCTCGCTGTGTGTGTGTCCCTCCCACGCTGTGTGTGTGTCCCTCCCACGCTGTGTGTGTGTCCCTCCCTCGCTTTGTGTGGGTCCCTCCCTCGCTGCGTGTGTGTCCCTCCCTCGCTGCGTGTGTGTCCCTCCCTCGCTGCGTGTGTGTGTCCCTCCCTCGCTGTGTGTGTGTGTGTCCCTCCCTCGCTGTGTGTGTGTGTGTGTGTCCCTCCCTCGCTGTGTGTGTGTGTGTCCCTCCCTAGCTGCGTGTGTGTGTCCCTCCCTCGCTGTGTGTGTGTGACCCTCCCTCGCTCTGTGTGTGTGTCCCTCCCTCGCTGTGTGAGTGTGTCCCTCCCTCGCTGTGTGAGTGTGTCCCTCCCTCGCTGTATGTGTGTGTGTCCCTACCTCGCTGTGTGAGTGTGTCCCTCCCTCACTGTGTGCGTGTGTGACCCTCCCTCGCTGTGTGAGTGTGTGTCCCTCCCACGCTGCGTGTGTACCTCCCTCGCTGCGTCTGTGTCCCTCCCTCGCTGCGTGTGTGTCCCTCCCTCGCTGCGTGCGTGTCCCTCCCTCGCTGTGTGTGTGTGTCCCTCCCTCGCTGTGTGTGTGTGTGTGTGTGTGTGTGTGTGTGTGTGTGTGTCCCTCCCTCGCTGTGTGTGTGTGTGTGTGTGTCCCTCCCTCGCTGTGTGTGTGTGTCCCTCCCTCGCTGTGTGTGTGTCCCCCTCCCTCGCTGTGTGTCCCCCTCCCTCGCTGTGTGTGACCCCCTCCCTCGCTGTGTGTGTCCCTCCCTCGCTGTGTGTGTCCCTCCCTCGCTGTGTGTGTGTGTGTGTGCCCCCCTCGCTCACTGTGTGCGTGTCCCTCCCTCGCTGTGTGTGTCCCTCCCTCGCTGTGTGTGTGTCACTCCCGCGCTGTGTGTGTGTCCCTTCCTCGCTGTGTGTGCGTGTCCCTCCCTCGCTGTGTGCGTGTGTTCCTCCCTCGCTGAGTGCGTGTGTCCCTCTCTCGCTGTATGCGTGTGTCCCTCCCTCGCTGTGTGTGTGTTTGTCCCTACCTCACTGTGTGAGTGTGTGTCCCTCCCTCGCTGTGTGAGTGTGTGTCCCTCCCTCGCTGTGTGAGTGTGTGTCCCTCCCTCGCTGTGTGAGTGTGTGTCCCTCCCTCGCTGTGTGAGTGTGTCCCTCCCTCGCTGTGTGTGTGTGTGTCGATCGCTCGCTGTGTGTGTGTGTCCCTCCCTCGCTGTGTGTGTGTCACTCCCTCGCTGTGTGAGTGTGTGTCCCTCCCTCGCTGTGTGAGTATGTGTCCCTCCCTCGCTGTGTGAGTGTGTGTCCCTCCCTCGCTGTGTGTGTGTCTCCCTCCCTCGCTGTGTGTGTGTGTCCCTCCCACGCTGTGTGTGTGTCCCTCCCACGCTGTGTGTGTGTCCCTCCCACGCTGTGTGTGTGTCCCTCCCTCGCTTTGTGTGGGTCCCTCCCTCGCTGCGTGTGTGTCCCTCCCTCGCTGCGTGTGTGTCCCTCCCTCGCTGCGTGTGTGTGTCCCTCCCTCGCTGTGTGTGTGTGTGTGTCCCTCCCTCGCTGTGTGTGTGTGTGTGTCCCTCCCTCGCTGTGTGTGTCCCTCCCTCGCTGTGTGTGTGTCACTCCCGCGCTGTGTGTGTCCCTTCCTCGCTGTGTGCGCGTGTCCCTCCCTCGCTGTGTGCGTGTGTCCCTCTCTCGCTGTGTGCGTGTGTCCCTCCCTCGCTGTGTGTGTGTTTGTCCCTACCTCACTGTGTGAGTGTGTGTCCCTCCCTCGCTGTGTGAGTGTGTGTCCCTCCCTCGCTGTGTGAGTGTGTCCCTCCCTCGCTGTGTGTGTGTGTGTCGATCGCTCGCTGTGTGTGTGTGTCCCTCCCTCGCTGTGTGTGTGTCCCTCCCTCGCTGTGTGAGTGTGTGTCCCTCCCTCGCTGTGTGTGTGTGTGTCCCTCTCTCGCTGTGTGAGTATGTGTCCCTCCCTCGCTGTGTGCGTGTGTGTCCCTCCCTCGCTGTGTGTGTGTCTCCCTCCCTCGCTGTGTGTGTGTGTCCCTCCCTCGCTGTGTGTGTGTCCCTCCCACGCTGTGTGTGTGTCCCTCCCACGCTGTGTGTGTGTCCCTCCCACGCTGTGTGTGTGTCCCTCCCTCGCTTTGTGTGGGTCCCTCCCTCGCTGCGTGTGTGTCCCTCCCTCGCTGCGTGTGTGTCCCTCCACGCTGCGTGTGTGTGTCCCTCCCTCGCTGTGTGTGTGTGTGTGTCCCTCCCTCGCTGTGTGTGTGTGTGTGTGTGTCCCTCCCTCGCTGTGTGTGTGTGTGTCCCTCCCTAGCTGCGTGTGTGTGTCCCTCCCTCGCTGTGTGTGTGTCCCTCCCTCGCTCTGTGTGTGTGTCCCTCCGTCGCTGTGTGTGTGTGTGTTCCTCCCTCGCTGTGTGTGTGTGTCCCTCCCTCGCTGTGTGTGTGTGTGTCCCTCCCTCGCTGTGTGTGTGTCCCTCCCTCGCTGTGTATGTGTGTGTACCTCCCTCGCTGCGTCTGTGTCCCTCCCTCGCTGCGTGTGTGTCCCTCCCTCGCTGCGTGCGTGTCCCTCCCTCGCTGTGTGTGTGTGTCCCTCCCTCGCTGTGTGTGTGTGTCCCTTCCTCGCTGCATGTGTGTGTGTGTGTGTGTGTGTGTCCCTCCCTCGCTGTGTGTGTGTGTCCCTCCCTCGCTGTGTGTGTGTGTCCCTCCCTCGCTGTGTGTGTGTGTCCCTCCCTCGCTGTGTGTGTGTGTGTGTGTGTGTCCCTCCCTCGCTGTGTGTGTGTGTCCCTCGCTGGCTGTGTGTGTGTGTCCCTCCCTCGCTGTGTGTGTGTGTCCCTCCCTCGCTGTGTGTGTCCCACCCTCGCTGTGTGTGTCCCACCCTCGCTGTGTGTGTGTGTGTGTCCCTCCTTCGCTGTGTGTGTGTCCCTCCTTCGCTGTGTGTGTGTCCCTCCTTCGCTGTGTGTGTGTCCCTCCCTCGCTGTGTGTGTCCCTCCCTCGCTGTGTGTGTCCCTCCCTCGCTGTGTGTGTGTCCCTCCCTCGCTGTGTGTGTCCCTCCCTCGCTGTGTGTGTCCCACCCTCGCTGTGTGTGTCCCACCCTCGCTGTGTGTGTCCCACCCTCGCTGTGTGTGTGTGTGTGTCCCTCCCTCGCTGTGTGTGTGTCCCTCCCTCCCTGTGTGTGCGTGTCCCTCCCTCGCTGTGTGCGTGTCCCTCCCTCGCTGTGTGTGTGTGTCCCTCCCTCGCTGTGTGTGTGTGTCCCTCCCTCACTGTGTGTGTGTGTGTCTCTCCCTCATTGTGTGTGTGTCCCTCCCTCGCTGTGTATGTGTGTGTCCCTCCCTCGCTCTGTGTGTCCCTCCCTCGCTGTGTGAGTGTGTGTCCCTCCCTCGCTGTGTGTGTCCCTCCCTCGCTGTGTGTGTGTGTCGCTCCCTCGCTGTGTATGTGTGTGTCCCTCCCTCGCTGTGTGTGTCCCTCCCTCGCTGTTTGTGTGTCCCTCCCTCGCTGCGTGTGTGTGTCCCTCCCTCGCTGTGTGCGTGTCCCTCCCTCGCCGTGTGTGTGTGTCCCTCCCTCGCTGTGTGTGTGTGTCCCTCCCTCGCTGTGTGTGTGTGTCCCTTTCTCGCTGAATGTGTGTGTGTGTGTGTGTGTGCGTGTGTGTCCCTCCCTCGCTGCGTGTGTGACCCTCCCTCGCTGTGTGCGTGTCCCTCCCTCGCTGTGTGTGTGTGTCCCTCCCTCGCTGTGTGTGTGTGTGTCCCTCCCTCGCTGTGTGTGTCCCTCCCTCGCTGTGTGTGTGTGTTCCTCCCTCGCTGTGTGTGTCCCTCCCTCGCTGTGTGTGTGTCCCCCTCCCTCGCTCTGTGTGTGTGTGTGTGTCCCTCCCTCGCTGTGTGTGTGTGTCCCTCCCTCGCTGTGTGTGTGTGTCCCTCCCTCGCTGTGTGTGTGTGTCCCTCACTCGCTGTGTGTGTGTGTGTGTCCCTCGCTCGCTGTGTGTGTGTGTGTCCCTCCCTCGCTGTGTGTGTGTGTGTGTCCCTCCCTCGCTCTGTGTGTGCGTGTGGCTCCCTCGCTGTGTGTGTGTGTGTGTGTGTCCCTCCCTCGCTGTGTGTGTGTGTCCCTCCCTCGCTGTGTGTGTGTGTCCCTCCCTCGCTGTGTGTCCCCCTCCCTCGCTGTGTGTGACCCCCTCCCTCGCTGTGTGTGTCCCTCCCTCGCTGTGTGTGTCCCTCCCTCGCTGTGTGTGTGTGTGTCCCTCCCTCGCTGTGTGTGTGTGTGTCCCTCCCTCGCTGTGTGTGTGTGTCCCTCCCTCGCTGTGTGTGTGTGTGTCCCTCCCTCGCTGTGTGTGTCCCTCCTTCGCTGTGTGTGTGTGTCCCTCCCTCGCTGTGTGTGCGTGTCCCTCCCTCGCTGTGTGCGTGTCCCTCCCTCGCTGTGTGTGTGTCCCTCCCTCACTGTGTGTGTGTGTCCCTTCCTCGCTGTGTGTGTGTGTGTGTCCCTCCCTCGCTGTGTGTGTGTGTTCCTCCCTCGCTGTGTGTGTGTGTGTCCCTCCCTCGCTGTGTGTGTGTGTCCCTTCCTCGCTGCATGTGTGTGTGTGTGTGTGTGTGTGTCCCTCCCTCGCTGTGTGTGTGTGTCCCTCGCTGGCTGTGTGTGTGTGTCCCTCCCTCGCTGTGTGTGTGTGTCCCTCCCTCGCTGTGTGTGTCCCACCCTCGCTGTGTGTGTCCCACCCTCGCTGTGTGTGTGTGTGTGTCCCTCCTTCGCTGTGTGTGTGTCCCTCCTTCGCTGTGTGTGTGTCCCTCCCTCGCTGTGTGTGTGTCCCTCCCTCGCTGTGTGTGTCCCTCCCTCGCTGTGTGTGTCCCTCCCTCGCTGTGTGTGTCCCACCCTCGCTGTGTGTGTCCCACCCTCGCTGTGTGTGTCCCACCCTCGCTGTGTGTGTGTGTGTGTCCCTCCCTCGCTGTGTGTGTGTCCCTCCCTCCCTGTGTGTGCGTGTCCCTCCCTCGCTGTGTGCGTGTCCCTCCCTCGCTGTGTGTGTGTGTCCCTCCCTCGCTGTGTGTGTGTGTCCCTCCCTCACTGTGTGTGTGTGTGTCTCTCCCTCATTGTGTGTGTGTCCCTCCCTCGCTGTGTATGTGTGTGTCCCTCCCTCGCTCTGTGTGTCCCTCCCTCGCTGTGTGAGTGTGTGTCCCTCCCTCGCTGTGTGTGTCCCTCCCTCGCTGTGTGTGTGTGTCGCTCCCTCGCTGTGTATGTGTGTGTCCCTCCCTCGCTGTGTGTGTCCCTCCCTCGCTGTTTGTGTGTCCCTCCCTCGCTGCGTGTGTGTGTCCCTCCCTCGCTGTGTGCGTGTCCCTCCCTCGCCGTGTGTGTGTGTCCCTCCCTCGCTGTGTGTGTGTGTCCCTCCCTCGCTGTGTGTGTGTGTCCCTTTCTCGCTGAATGTGTGTGTGTGTGTGTGTGTGTGTGCGTGTGTGTCCCTCCCTCGCTGCGTGTGTGACCCTCCCTCGCTGTGTGCGTGTCCCTCCCTCGCTGTGTGTGTGTGTCCCTCCCTCGCTGTGTGTGTGTGTGTCCCTCCCTCGCTGTGTGTGTCCCTCCCTCGCTGTGTGTGTGTGTTCCTCCCTCGCTGTGTGTGTCCCTCCCTCGCTGTGTGTGTGTCCCCCTCCCTCGCTCTGTGTGTGTGTGTGTGTCCCTCCCTCGCTGTGTGTGTGTGTCCCTCCCTCGCTGTGTGTGTGTGTCCCTCCCTCGCTGTGTGTGTGTGTCCCTCACTCGCTGTGTGTGTGTGTGTGTCCCTCGCTCGCTGTGTGTGTGTGTGTCCCTCCCTCGCTGTGTGTGTGTGTGTGTCCCTCCCTCGCTCTGTGTGTGCGTGTGGCTCCCTCGCTGTGTGTGTGTGTGTGTGTGTCCCTCCCTCGCTGTGTGTGTGTGTCCCTCCCTCGCTGTGTGTGTGTGTCCCTCCCTCGCTGTGTGTCCCCCTCCCTCGCTGTGTGTGACCCCCTCCCTCGCTGTGTGTGTCCCTCCCTCGCTGTGTGTGTGCGTGTCCCTCCCTCGCTGTGTGTGTGTGTGTCCCTCCCTCGCTGTGTGTGTGTGTCCCTCCCTCGCTGTGTGTGTGTGTGTCCCTCCCTCGCTGTGTGTGTGTGTGTCCCTCCCTCGCTGTGTGTGTCCCTCCTTCGCTGTGTGTGTGTGTCCCTCCCTCGCTGTGTGTGCGTGTCCCTCCCTCGCTGTGTGCGTGTCCCTCCCTCGCTGTGTGTGTGTCCCTCCCTCACTGTGTGTGTGTGTCCCTTCCTCGCTGTGTGTGTGTGTGTGTCCCTCCCTCGCTGTGTGTGTGTGTTCCTCCCTCGCTGTGTGTGTGTGTGTCCCTCCCTCACTGTGTGTGTGTGTGTCCCTCCCTCGCTGTGTGTGTGTGTCCCTCCCACGCTGCGTGTGTCCCTCCCTCGCTGCGTGTGTGTCTCCCTCCCTCGCTGTGTGTGTGTGTCCCTCCCACGCTGCGTGTGTCCCTCCCTCGCTGCGTGTGTGTCCCTCCCTCGCTGTGTGTGTGTCCCTCCCCCGCTGTGTGTGTGTCCCTCCCTCGCTTTGTGTGGGTCCCTCCCTCGCTGCGTGTGTGTCCCTCCCTCGCTGCGTGTGTGTCCCTCCCTCGCTGCGTGTGTGTGTCCCTCCTTCGCTGCGTGCGTGTGTGTCCCTCCCTCGCTGTTTGTGTGTGTCCCTCCCTCGCTGCGTGTGTGTGTCCCTCCTTCGCTGTGTGTGTGTGTGTGTCCCTCCCTCGCTGTGTGTGTGTGTCCCTCCCTCGCTGTGTGTGTGTGTCCCTCCCTCGCTGTGTGTGTGTGTGTCCCTCCCCAGCTGTGTGTGTGTGTTTCCCACCCTCGCTGTGTGTGTGTGTCCCTCCTTCGCTGTGTGTGTGTGTCCCTCCCTCGCTGTGTGTGTGTGTGTCCCTCCCCAGCTGTGTGTGTGTGTCCCTCCCTCGCTCTGTGTGTATGTCCCTCCCTCGCTGTGTGAGTGTGTCCCTCCCTCGCTGTGTGTGTGTGTGTGTGTGTGTGTCCCTCCCTCGCTGTGTGAGTGTGTCCCTCCCTCGCTGTGTGTGTGTGTCCCTCCCTCGCTGTGTGTGTGTGTGTCCCGCCCTCGCTGTGTGTGTGTGTGTGTGTGTGTGTCCCTCCCTCGCTGTGTGTGTGTGTCCCTCCCTCGCTGTGTGTGTGTGTCCCTCCCTCGCTGTGTGTCCCCCTCCCTCGCTGTGTGTGACCCCCTCCCTCGCTGTGTGTGTCCCTCCCTCGCTGTGTGTGTGTGTGTGTGCCCCCCTCGCTCACTGTGTGCGTGTCCCTCCCTCGCTGTGTGTGTCCCTCCCTCGCTGTGTGTGTGTCACTCCCGCGCTGTGTGTGCGTGTCCCTCCCTCGCTGTGTGCGTGTGTCCCTCCCTCGCTGAGTGCGTGTGTCCCTCTCTCGCTGTGTGCGTGTGTCCCTCCCTCGCTGTGTGTGTGTTTGTCCCTACCTCGCTGTGTGAGTGTGTGTCACTCCCTCGCTGTGTGAGTGTGTGTCCCTCCCTCGCTGTGTGAGTGTGTGTCCCTCCCTCGCTGTGTGAGTGTGTCCCTCCCTCGCTGTGTGTGTGTGTGTGTGTCCCTCCCTCGCTGAGTGTGTGTGTGTCCCTCCCTCGCTGTGTGAGTGTGTGTCCCTCCCTCGCTGTGTGAGTATGTGTCCCTCCCTCGCTGTGTGAGTGTGTGTCCCTCCCTCGCTGTGTGTGTATCTCCCTCCCTCGCTGTGTGTGTGTCCCTCCCACGTTGTGTGTGTGTCCCTCCCACGCTGTGTGTGTGTCCCTCCCACGCTGTGTGTGTGTCCCTCCCTCGCTGCGTGTGGGTCCCTCCCTCGCTGCGTGTGTGTCCCTCCCTCGCTGCGTGTGTGTCCCTCCCTCGCTGCGTGTGTGTGTCCCTCCCTCGCTGTGTGTGTGTGTGTGTCCCTCCCTCGCTGTGTGTGTGTGTGTGTGTCCCTCCCTCGCTGTGTGTGTGTGTGTGTCCCTCCCTAGCTGCGTGTGTATGTCCCTCCCTCGCTGTGTGTGTGTGTCCCTCCCTCGCTCTGTGTGTGTGTCCCTCCCTCGCTGTGTGAGTGTGTCCCTCCCTCGCTGTGTGAGTGTGTCCCTCCCTCGCTGTATGTGTGTGTGTCCCTACCTCGCTGTGTGAGTGTGTCCCTCCCTCACTGTGTGCGTGTGTGACCCTCCCTCGCTGTGTGTGTGTGTGTCCCTACCTCGCTGTGTGCGTGTCCCTCCCTCGCTGTGTGTGTGTGTCACTCCCTCGCTGTGTGTGTGTGTCCCTCCCTCGCTGTGTGTGTCCCTCCCTCGCTGTGTGTGTGTGACCCTCCCTCGCTGTGTGTGTCCCTCCCTCGTTGTGTGTGTGTCCCCCACACTCGCTGTGTGTGTGTGTGTGTGTCCCTCCCTCGCTGTGTGTGTGTCCCTCGCTCGCTGTGTGTGTCCCTCGCTCGCTGTGTGCGTGTCCCTCCCTCGCTGTGTGTGCGTATCCCTCCCTCGCTGTGTGTGTGTGTCCCTCGCTCGCTGTGTGTGTGTGTCCCTCCCTCGCTGTGTGTGTGTGTCCCTCCCTCGCTGTGTGTGTCCCTCCCTCGCTGTGTGTGTCCCTCCCTCGCTGTGTGCGTGTCCCTCCCTCGCTGTGTGTGTGTGTCCCTCCCTCGCTGTGTGTGTGTGTCCCTCCCTCGCTGTGTGTGTGTGTCCCTCCCTCGCTGTGTGTGTCCCTCCTTCGCTGTGTGTGTGTCCCTCCCTCGCTGTGTGTGTCCCTCCCTCGCTGTGTGTGTTTCCCCCTCATTCGCTGTGTGTGTGTGTGTGTGTGTGTGTGTCCCTACCTCGCTGTGTGTGTGTGTCCCTCGCTCGCTGTGTGTCTGTGTCCCTCCGTCGCTGTGTGTGTGTGTCCCTCCCTCGCTGTGTGTGTGTGTCCCTCCCTCGCTGTGTGTGTCCCTCCTTCGCTGTGTGTGTGTCCCTCCCTCGCTGTGTGTGTCCCTCCCTCGCTGTGTGTGTGTCCCCCTCATTCGCTGTGTGTGTGTGTGTGTGTGTGTGTCCCTCCCTCGCTGTGTGTGTGTGTCCCTCGCTCGCTGTGTGTTTGTGTCCCTCCGTCGCTGTGTGTGTGTGTCCCTCCCTCGCTGTGTGTGTGTGTCCCTCCCTCGCTTTGTGTGTCCCTCCCTCGCTGTGTGTGTGTCCCCCTCCCTCGCTCTGTGTGTGTGTGTGTGTGTGTCCCTCCCTCGCTGTGTGTGTCCCTCGCTCGCTGTGTGTGTGTGTCCCTTCCTCGCTGTGTGTGTGTGTGTGTCCCTCCCTCGCTGTGTGTGTGTGTGTCCCTCCCTCGCTGTGTGTGTGTGTCCCTTCCCTCGCTCTGTGTGTGTGTCCCTCCCTCGCTGCGTGTGTGTGTGTCCCTCCCTCGCTGTGTGTGTGTGTCCCTTCCCTCGCTCTGTGTGTGTGTCCCTCCCTCGCTGTGTGAGTGTGTCCCTCCCTCGCTGTGTGAGTGTGTCCCTCCCTCGCTGTGTGTGTGTCCCTCCCTCGCTGTGTGTGTGTGTCCCTCCCTCACTGTGTGTGTGTGAGTGTCCCTCCCTCTATGTGTGAGTGTGTGTCCCTCCCTCGCTGTGTGAGTGTGTGTCCCTCCCTCGCTGTGTGAGTGTGTGTCCCTCCCTCGCTGGGTGTGTTTGTGTCCATCCCTCGCTGTGTGTGTGTCCCTCCCTCGCTGTGTGTGTGTGTCCCACCCTCGCTGTGTGTGGGTGTCCCTCCCTCGCTGCATGTGTGTGTGTGTGTGTGTGTGTGTGTCCCTCCCTCGCTGCGTGTGTGTCCCTCCCTCGCTGTGTGCGTGTCCCTCCCTCGCTGTGTGTGTGTGTTCCTCCCTCGCTGTGTGTGTGTCCCTCCCTCGCTGTGTGTGTCCCTCCCTCGCTGCATGTGTGTGTGTGTGTGTGTGTGTGTGTGTCCCTCCCTCGCTTTGTGTGGGTCCCTCCCTCGCTGCGTGTGTGTCCCTCCCTCGCTGCGTGTGTGTCCCTCCCTCGCTGCGTGTGTGTGTCCCTCCTTCGCTGTGTGTGTGTCCCTCCCTCGCTGCGTGTGTGTGTCCCTCCTTCGCTGTGTGTGTGTGTGTGTCCCTCCCTCGCTGTGTGTGTGTGTCCCTCCCTCGCTGTGTGTGTGTGTCCCTCCCTCGCTGTGTGTGTGTGTGTCCCTCCCCAGCTGCGTGTGTGTGTTTCCCACCCTCGCTGTGTGTGTGTGTCCCTCCTTCGCTGTGTGTGTGTGTCCCTCCCTCGCTGTGTGTGTGTGTGTCCCTCCCCAGCTGTGTGTGTGTGTCCCTCCCTCGCTCTGTGTGTATGTCCCTCCCTCGCTGTGTAAGTGTGTCCCTCCCTCGCTGTGTGAGTGTGTCCCTCCCTCGCTGTGTGTGTGTGTCCCTCCCTCGCTGTGTGTGTGTGTATCCCGCCCTCGCTGTGTGTGTGTGTGTGTGTGTGTGTCCCTCCCTCGCTGTGTGTGTGTGTCCCTCCCTCGCTGTGTGTGTGTGTCCCTCCCTCGCTGTGTGTCCCCCTCCCTCGCTGTGTGTGACCCCCTCCCTCGCTGTGTGTGTCCCTCCCTCGCTGTGTGTGTGTGTGTGTGCCCCCCTCGCTCACTGTGTGCGTGTCCCTCCCTCGCTGTGTGTGTCCCTCCCTCGCTGTGTGTGTGTCACTCCCGCGCTGTGTGTGCGTGTCCCTCCCTCGCTGTGTGCGTGTGTCCCTCCCTCGCTGTGTGCGTGTCCCTCCCTCGCTGTGTGTGTGTGTCACTCCCTCGCTGTGTGTGTGTGTCCCTCCCTCGCTGTGTGTGTCCCTCCCTCGCTGTGTGTGTGTTTGTCCCTACCTCGCTGTGTGAGTGTGTGTCACTCCCTCGCTGTGTGAGTGTGTGTCCCTCCCTCGCTGTGTGAGTGTGTGTCCCTCCCTCGCTGTGTGAGTGTGTCCCTCCCTCGCTGTGTGTGTGTGTGTCCCTCCCTCGCTGAGTGTGTGTGTGTCCCTCCCTCGCTGTGTGTGTATCTCCCTCCCTCGCTGTGTGTGTGTCCCTCCCACGCTGTGTGTGTGTCCCTCCCTCGCTGCGTGTGGGTCCCTCCCTCGCTGCGTGTGTGTCCCTCCCTCGCTGCGTGTGTGTCCCTCCCTCGCTGCGTGTGTGTGTCCCTCCCTCGCTGTGTGTGTGTGTCCCTCCCTCGCTGTGTGTGTGTGTGTGTGTCCCTCCCTCGCTGTGTGTGTGTGTGTGTCCCTCCCTAGCTGCGTGTGTATGTCCCTCCCTCGCTGTGTGTGTGTGTCCCTCCCTCGCTCTGTGTGTGTGTCCCTCCCTCGCTGTGTGAGTGTGTCCCTCCCTCGCTGTGTGAGTGTGTCCCTCCCTCGCTGTATGTGTGTGTGTCCCTACCTCGCTGTGTGAGTGTGTCCCTCCCTCACTGTGTGCGTGTGTGACCCTCCCTCGCTGTGTGTGTGTGTGTCCCTCCCTCGCTGTGTGCGTGTCCCTCCCTCGCTGTGTGTGTGTGTCACTCCCTCGCTGTGTGTGTGTGTCCCTCCCTCGCTGTGTGTGTCCCTCCCTCGCTGTGTGTGTGTGACCCTCCCTCGCTGTGTGTGTCCCTCCCTCGTTGTGTGTGTGTCCCCCACACTCGCTGTGTGTGTGTGTGTGTGTCCCTCCCTCGCTGTGTGTGTGTCCCTCGCTCGCTGTGTGTGTCCCTCCCTCGCTGTGTGCGTGTCCCTCCCTCGCTGTGTGTGCGTATCCCTCCCTCGCTGTGTGTGTGTGTCCCTCGCTCGCTGTGTGTGTGTGTCCCTCCCTCGCTGTGTGTGTGTGTCCCTCCCTCGCTGTGTGTGTCCCTCCCTCGCTGTGTGTGTCCCTCCCTCGCTGTGTGCGTGTCCCTCCCTCGCTGTGTGTGTGTGTCCCTCCCTCGCTGTGTGTGTGTGTCCCTCCCTCGCTGTGTGTGTGTGTCCCTCCCTCGCTGTGTGTGTCCCTCCTTCGCTGTGTGTGTGTCCCTCCCTCGCTGTGTGTGTCCCTCCCTCGCTGTGTGTGTTTCCCCCTCATTCGCTGTGTGTGTGTGTGTGTGTGTGTGTGTCCCTACCTCGCTGTGTGTGTGTGTCCCTCGCTCGCTGTGTGTCTGTGTCCCTCCGTCGCTGTGTGTGTGTGTCCCTCCCTCGCTGTGTGTGTGTGTCCCTCCCTCGCTGTGTGTGTCCCTCCTTCGCTGTGTGTGTGTCCCTCCCTCGCTGTGTGTGTCCCTCCCTCGCTGTGTGTGTGTCCCCCTCATTCGCTGTGTGTGTGTGTGTGTGTGTGTGTCCCTCCCTCGCTGTGTGTGTGTGTCCCTCGCTCGCTGTGTGTTTGTGTCCCTCCGTCGCTGTGTGTGTGTGTCCCTCCCTCGCTGTGTGTGTGTGTCCCTCCCTCGCTTTGTGTGTCCCTCCCTCGCTGTGTGTGTGTCCCCCTCCCTCGCTCTGTGTGTGTGTGTGTGTGTGTCCCTCCCTCGCTGTGTGTGTCCCTCGCTCGCTGTGTGTGTGTGTCCCTTCCTCGCTGTGTGTGTGTGTGTGTCCCTCCCTCGCTGTGTGTGTGTGTGTCCCTCCCTCGCTGCGTGTGTGTGTGTCCCTCCCTCGCTGTGTGTGTGTGTCCCTTCCCTCGCTCTGTGTGTGTGTCCCTCCCTCGCTGCGTGTGTGTGTGTCCCTCCCTCGCTGTGTGTGTGTGTCCCTTCCCTCGCTGTGTGAGTGTGTCCCTCCCTCGCTGTGTGAGTGTGTCCCTCCCTCGCTGTGTGTGTGTCCCTCCCTCGCTGTGTGTGTGTGTCCCTCCCTCACTGTGTGTGTGTGAGTGTCCCTCCCTCTATGTGTGAGTGTGTGTCCCTCCCTCGCTGTGTGAGTGTGTGTCCCTCCCTCGCTGGGTGTGTTTGTGTCCATCCCTCGCTGTGTGTGTGTCCCTCCCTCGCTGTGTGTGTGTGTCCCACCCTCGCTGTGTGTGGGTGTCCCTCCCTCGCTGCATGTGTGTGTGTGTGTGTGTGTGTGTGTCCCTCCCTCGCTGCGTGTGTGTCCCTCCCTCGCTGCGTGTGTGTCCCTCCCTCGCTGTGTGCGTGTCCCTCCCTCGCTGTGTGTGTGTGTTCCTCCCTCGCTGTGTGTGTGTCCCTCCCTCGCTGTGTGTGTCCCTCCCTCGCTGCATGTGTGTGTGTGTGTGTGTGTGTGTGTGTCCCTCCCTCGCTGCATGTGTGTCCCTCCCTCGCTGTGTGCGTGTCCCTCCATCGCTGTGTGTGTGTGTCCCTCCCTCGCTGTGTGTGTGTGTCGCTCCCTCGATGTGTGTGTGTTCCTCCCTCGATGTGTGTGTGTGACCCTCCCTCGCTGTGTGTGTCCCTCCCTCGCTGTGTGTGTGTCCCCCTCCCTCGCTGTGTGTGTGTGTGTGTGTCCCTCCCTCGCTGTGTGTGTGTCCCTCGCTCGCTGTGTGTGTCCCTCGCTCGCTGTGTGCGTGTCCCTCCCTCGCTGTGTGTGTGTGTCCCTCGCTCGCTATGTGTGTGTGCCCCTCCCTCGCTGTGTGTGTGTGTCCCTCCCTCGCTGTGTATGTCCCTCCCTCGCTGTGTGCGTGTCCCTCCCTCGCTGTGTGTGTGTGTCCCTCCCTCGCTGTGTGTGTCCCTCCTTCGCTGTGTGTGTGTCCCTCCCTCGCTGTGTGTGTGTCCCCCTCATTCGCTGTGTGTGTGTGTGTGTGTGTGTCCCTCCCTCGCTGTGTGTGTGTGTCCCTCGCTCGCTGTGTGTTTGTGTCCCTCCGTCGCTGTGTGTGTGTGTCCCTCCCTCGCTGTGTGTGTCCCTCCCTCGCTGTGTGTGTGTGTCCCTCCCTCGCTGTGTGTGTCCCTCCCTCGCTGTGTGTGTGTCCCCCTCCCTCGCTCTGTGTGTGTGTGTGTGTATGTCCCTCCCTCGCTGTGTGTGTGTGTCCCTCGCTCGCTGTGTGTGTGTGTCCCTCCCTCGCTGTGTGTGTGTGTGTCCCTCCCTCGCTGTGTGTGTGTGTGTGTCCCTCCCTCGCTGCGTGTGTGTGTCCCTCCCTCGCTGTGTGTGTGTGTCCCTTCCCTCGCTGTGTGAGAGTGTCCCTCCCTCGCTGTGTGTGTGTCCCTCCCTCGCTGTGTGTGTGTCCCTCCCTCACTGTGTGTGTGTGAGTGTCCCTCCCTCTATGTGTGAGTGTGTGTCCCTCCCTCGCTGTGTGAGTGTGTGTCCCTCCCTCGCTGGGTGTGTTTGTGTCCCTCCCTCGCTGTGTGTGTGTCCCTCTCTCGCTGTGTGTGTGTGTCCCTCCCTCGCTGTGTGTGTGTGTCCCTCCCTCGCTGCATGTGTGTGTGTGTGTGTGTCCCTCCCTCGCTGCGTGTGTGTCCCTCCCTCGCTGTGTGCGTGTCCCTCCCTCGCTGTGTGTGTGTGTCCCTCCCTCGCTGTGTGTGTGTGTCCCTCCCTCGCTGCATGTGTGTGTGTGTGTATGTGTGTGTGTCCCTCCCTCGCTGCATGTGTGTCCCTCCCTCGCTGTGTGCGTGTCCCTCCCTCGCTGTGTGTGTGTGTCCCTCCCTCGCTGTGTGTGTGTGTCCCTCCCTCGCTGTGTGTGTTCCTCCCTCGCTGTGTGTGTGTGACCCTCCCTCGCTGTGTGTGTCCCTCCCTCGCTGTGTGTGTGTCCCCCTCCCTCGCTGTGTGTGTGTGTGTGTGTCCCTCCCTCGCTGTGTGTGTGTCCCTCGCTCGCTGTGTGTGTCCCTCCCTCGCTGTGTGCGTGTCCCTCCCTCGCTGTGTGTGTGTGTCCCTCGCTCGCTGTGTGTGTGTGTCCCTCCCTCGCTGTGTGTGTGTGTCCCTCCCTCGCTGTGTGTGTGTGTCCCTCCCTCGCTGTGTGTGTCCCTCCCTCGCTGTGTGCGTGTCCCTCCCTCGCTGTGTGTGTGTCCCTCCCTCGCTGTGTGTGTGTGTCCCTCCCTCGCTGTGTGTGTCCCTCCTTCGCTGTGTGTGTGTCCCTCCCTCGCTGTGTGTGTGTCCCCCTCATTCGCTGTGTGTGTGTGTGTGTGTGTGTGTCCCTCCCTCGCTGTGTGTGTGTGTCCCTCCCTCGCTGTGTGTGTGTGTCCCTCGCTCGCTGTGTGTTTGTGTCCCTCCGTCGCTGTGTGTGTGTGTCCCTCCCTCGCTGTGTGTGTCCCTCCCTCGCTGTGTGTGTGTGTCCCTCCCTCGCTGTGTGTGTCCCTCCCTCGCTATGTGTGTGTCCCCCTCCCTCGCTCTGTGTGTGTGTGTCCCTCCCTCGCTGTGTGTGTGTGTCCCTCGATCGCTGTGTGTGTGTGTCCCTCCCTCGCTGTGTGTGTGTGTCCCTCGCTCGCTGTGTGTTTGTGTCCCTCCGTCGCTGTGTGTGTGTGTCCCTCCCTCGCTGTGTGTGTCCCTCCCTCGCTGTGTGTGTGTGTCCCTCCCTCGCTGTGTGTGTCCCTCCCTCGCTATGTGTGTGTCCCCCTCCCTCGCTCTGTGTGTGTGTGTCCCTCCCTCGCTGTGTGTGTGTGTCCCTCGATCGCTGTGTGTGTGTGTCCCTCCCTCGCTGTGTGTGTGCGTGTGTCCCTCCCTCGCTGTGTGTGTGTGTGTCCCTCCCTCGCTGCGTGTGTGTGTCCCTCCCTCGCTGCGTGTGTGTGTCCCTCCCTCGCTGTGTGTGTGTCCCTCCCTCGCTGTGTGTGTCCCTCCCTCGCTGTGTGTGTGTGTCCCTCCCTCGCTGTGTGTGTGTCCCCCTCCCTCGCTCTGTGTGTGTATGTCCCTCCCTCGCTGTGTGTGTGTGTCCCTCGCTCGCTGTGTGTGTGTGTCCCTCCCTCGCTGTGTGTGTGTGTGTCCCTCCCTCGCTGTGTGTGTGTGTGTGTCCCTCCCTCGCTGCGTGTGTGTCCCTCCCTCGCTGCGTGTGTGTCCCTCCCTCGCTGTGTGTGTGTGTCCCTTCCCTCGCTGTGTGAGTGTGTCCCTCCCTCGCTGTGTGTGTGTCCCTCCCTCGCTGTGTGTGTGTGTCCCTCCCTCACTGTTTGTGTGTGAGTGTCCCTCCCTCTATGTGTGAGTCTGTGTCCCTCCCTCGCTGTGTGAGTGTGTGTCCCTCCCTCGCTGGGTGTGTTTGTGTCCCTCCCTCGCTGTGTGTGTGTCCCTCCCTCGCTGTGTGTTGTGTCCCTTCCCTCGCTCTGTGTGTGTGTCCCTCCCTCGCTGTGTGAGTGTGTCCCTCCCTCGCTGTGTGAGTGTGTCCCTCCCTCGCTGTGTGTTTGTCCCTCCCTCGCTGTGTGTGTGTGTCCCTCCCTCACTGTGTGTGTGTGAGTGTCCCTCCCTCTATGTGTGAGTGTGTGTCCCTCCCTCTATGTGTGAGTGTGTGTCCCTCCCTCGCTGTGTGAGTGTGTGTCCCTCCCTCGCTGGGTGTGTTTGTGTCCCTCCCTCGCTGTGTGTGTGTCCCTCCCTCGCTGTGTGTGTGTGTCCCTCCCTCGCTGTGTGTGGGTGTCCCTCCCTCGCTGCATGTGTGTGTGTGTGTGTGTGTGTGTGTGTGTCCCTCCCTCGCTGCGTGTGTGTCCCTCCCTCGCTGCGTGCGTGTCCCTCCCTCGCTGTGTGTGTGTGTCCCTCCCTCGCTGTGTGTGTGTCCCTCCCTCGCTGCATGTGTGTGTGTGTGTGTGTGTGTGTGTGTGTCCCTCCCTCGCTGCATGTGTGTCCCTCCCTCGCTGTGTGCGTGTCCCTCCATCGCTGTGTGTGTGTGTCCCTCCCTCGCTGTGTGTGTGTGTCGCTCCCTCGCTGTGTGTGTTCCTCCCTCGATGTGTGTGTGTGACCCTCCCTCGCTGTGTGTGTCCCTCCCTCGCTGTGTGTGTGTCCCCCTCCCTCGCTGTGTGTGTGTGTGTGTGTCCCTCCCTCGCTGTGTGTGAGTGTCCCTCGCTCGCTGTGTGTGTCCCTCCCTCGCTGTGTGCGTGTCCCTCCCTCGCTGTGTGTGTGTGTCCCTCGCTCGCCATGTGTGTGTGCCCCTCCCTCGCTGTGTGTGTGTGTCCCTCCCTCGCTGTGTGTGTCCCTCCCTCGCTGTGTGCGTGTCCCTCCCTCGCTGTGTGTGTGTGTCCTCCCTCGCTGTGTGTGTCCCTCCTTCGCTGTGTGTGTGTCCCTCCCTCGCTGTGTGTGTGTCCCCCTCATTCGCTGTGTGTGTGTGTGTGTGTGTGTGTGTGTGTCCCTCCCTCGCTGTGTGTGTGTGTCCCTCGCTCGCTGTGTGTTTGTGTCCCTCCGTCGCTGTGTGTGTGTGTCCCTCCCTCGCTGTGTGTGTCCCTCCCTCGCTGTGTGTGTCCCTCCCTCGCTGTGTGTGTCCCTCCCTCGCTGTGTGTGTGTCCCCCTCCCTCGCTCTGTGTGTGTGTGTGTGTATGTCCCTCCCTCGCTGTGTGTGTGTGTCCCTCGCTCGCTGTGTGTGTGTGTCCCTCCCTCGCTGTGTGTGTGTGTGTCCCTCCCTCGCTGTGTGTGTGTGTGTGTGTCCCTCCCTCGCTGCGTGTGTGTGTCCCTCCCTCGCTGCGTGTGTGTGTCCCTTCCCTCGCTGTGTGAGTGTGTCCCTCCCTCGCTGTGTGTGTGTCCCTCCCTCGCTGTGTGTGTGTCCCTCCCTCACTGTGTGTGTGTGAGTGTCCCTCCCTCTATGTGTGAGTGTGTGTCCCTCCCTCGCTGTGTGAGTGTGTCCCCCTCCCTCGCTGGGTGTGTTTGTGTCCCTCCCTCGCTGTGTGTGTGTCCCTCCCTCGCTGTGTGTGTGTGTCCCTCCCTCGCTGTGTGAGTGTGTCCCTCCCTCGCTGTGTGTGTGTCCCTCCCTCGCTGTGTGTGTGTGTCCCTCCCTCACTGTTTGTGTGTGAGTGTCCCTCCCTCTATGTGTGAGTGTGTGTCCCTCCCTCGCTGTGTGAGTGTGTGTCCCTCCCTCGCTGGGTGTGTTTGTGTCCCTCCCTCGCTGTGTGTGTGTCCCTCCCTCGCTGTGTGTGTGTGTCCCTCCCTCGCTGTGTGTGTGTGTCCCTCCCTCGCTGCATGTGTGTGTGTGTGTGTCCCTCCCTCGCTGCGTGTGTGTCCCTCCCTCGCTGTGTGCGTGTCCCTCCCTCGCTGTGTGTGTGTGTCCCTCCCTCGCTGTGTGTGTGTGTCCCTCCCTCGCTGTGTGTGTCCCTCCCTCGCTGCATGTGTGTGTGTGTGTATGTGTGTGTGTCCCTCCCTCGCTGCATGTGTGTCCCTCCCTCGCTGTGTGCGTGTCCCTCCATCGCTGTGTGTGTGTGTCCCTCCCTCGCTGTGTGTGTGTGTCCCTCCCTCGCTGTGTGTGTTCCTCCCTCGCTGTGTGTGTGTGACCCTCCCTCGCTGTGTGTGTCCCTCCCTCGCTGTGTGTGTGTCCCCCTCCCTCGCTGTGTGTGTGTGTGTGTCCCTCCCTCGCTGTGTGTGAGTGTCCCTCGCTCGCTGTGTGTGTCCCTCCCTCGCTGTGTGCGTGTCCCTCCCTCGCTGTGTGTGTGTGTCCCTCGCTCGCTGTGTGTTTGTGTCCCTCCGTCGCTGTGTGTGTGTGTCCCTCCCTCGCTGTGTGTGTCCCTCCCTCGCTGTGTGTGTGTGTCCCTCCCTCGCTGTGTGTGTCCCTCCCTCGCTGTGTGTGTGTCCCCCTCCCTCGCTCTGTGTGTGTGTGTCCCTCCCTCGCTGTGTGTGTGTGTCCCTCGATCGCTGTGTGTGTGTGTCCCTCCCTCGCTGTGTGTGTGCGTGTGTCCCTCCCTCGCTGTGTGTGTGTGTGTCCCTCCCTCGCTGCGTGTGTGTGTCCCTCCCTCGCTGTGTGTTGTGTCCCTTCCCTCGCTCTGTGTGTGTGTCCCTCCCTCGCTGTGTGTGTGTCCCTCCCTCGCTGTGTGTGTCCCTCCCTCGCTGTGTGTGTGTGTCCCTCCCTCGCTGTGTGTGTCCCTCCCTCGCTGTGTGTGTGTGTCCCTCCCTCGCTGTGTGTGTCCCTCGCTCGCTGTGTGTGTGTGTCCCTCCCTCGCTGTGTGTGTGTGTGTCCCTCCCTCGCTGTGTGTGTGTGTGTGTCCCTCCCTCGCTGCGTGTGTGTGTCCCTCCCTCGCTGTGTGTGTGTGTCCCTTCCCTCGCTGTGTGAGTGTGTCCCTCCCTCGCTGTGTGTGTGTCCCTCCCTCGCTGTGTGTGTGTCCCTCCCTCACTGTGTGTGTGTGAGTGTCCCTCCCTCTATGTGTGAGTGTGTGTCCCTCCCTCGCTGTGTGAGTGTGTGTCCCTCCCTCGCTGGGTGTGTTTGTGTCCCTCCCTCGCTGTGTGTGTGTCCCTCCCTCGCTGTGTGTGTGTGTCCCTCCCTCGCTGTGTGAGTGTGTCCCTCCCTCGCTGTGTGTGTGTCCCTCCCTCGCTGTGTGTGTGTGTCCCTCCCTCACTGTTTGTGTGTGAGTGTCCCTCCCTCTATGTGTGAGTGTGTGTCCCTCCCTCGCTGTGTGAGTGTGTCCCTCCCTCGCTGTGTGTGTCCCTCCCTCGCTGTGTGCGTGTCCCTCCCTCGCTGTGTGTGTGTGTCCCTCCCTCGCTGTGTGTGTCCCTCCTTCGCTGTGTGTGTGTCCCTCCCTCGCTGTGTGTGTGTCCCCCTCATTCGCTGTGTGTGTGTGTGTGTGTGTGTGTCCCTCCCTCGCTGTGTGTGTGTGTCCCTCGCTCGCTGTGTGTTTGTGTCCCTCCGTCGCTGTGTGTGTGTGTCCCTCCCTCGCTGTGTGTGTCCCTCCCTCGCTGTGTGTGTGTGTCCCTCCCTCGCTGTGTGTGTCCCTCCCTCGCTGTGTGTGTGTGTCCCTCGCTCGCTGTGTGTGTGTGTGTGTGTATGTCCCTCCCTCGCTGTGTGTGTGTGTGTGTGTATGTCCCTCCCTCGCTGTGTGTGTGTGTCCCTCGCTCGCTGTGTGTGTGTGTCCCTCCCTCGCTGTGTGTGTGTGTGTGTCTCCCTCGCAGTGTGTGTGTGTGTCCCTCCCTCGCTGTGTGTGTGTGTGTGTGTATGTCCCTCCCTCGCTGTGTGTGTGTGTCCCTCGCTCGCTGTGTGTGTGTGTCCCTCCCTCGCTGTGTGTGTGTGTGTGTCTCCCTCGCAGTGTGTGTGTGTGTCCCTCCCACGCTGTGTGTGTGTGTGTCCCTCCCTCGCTGCGTGTGTGTGTCCCTCCCTCGCTGTGTGTGTGTGTCCCTTCCCTCGCTGTGTGAGTGTGTCCCTCCCTCGCTGTGTGTGTGTCCCTCCCTCGCTGTGTGTGTGTCCCTCCCTCACTGTGTGTGTGTGAGTGTCCTTCCCTCTATGTGTGAGTGTGTGTCCCTCCCTCGCTGTGTGAGTGTGTGTCCCTCCCTCGCTGTGTGAGTGTGTGTCCCTCCCTCGCTGGGTGTGTTTGTGTCCCTCCCTCGCTGTGTGTGTGTCACTCCCTCGCTGTGTGTGTGTGTCCCTCCCTCGCTGTGTGTGTGTGTCCCTCCCTCGCTGTGTGTGTGTCCCTCCCTCGCTGTGTGTGTGTCCCTCCCTCGCTGTGTGTGTGTGTCCCTCCCTCTATGTGTGAGTGTGTGTCCCTCCCTCGCTGTGTGAGTGTGTGTCCCTCCCTCGCTGTGTGAGTGTGTCCCTCCCTCGCTGTGTGTGTCCCTCCCTCGCTGTGTGCGTGTCCCTCCCTCGCTGTGTGTGTGTGTCCCTCCCTCGCTGTGTGTGTCCCTCCTTCGCTGTGTGTGTGTCCCTCCCTCGCTGTGTGTGTGTCCCCCTCATTCGCTGTGTGTGTGTGTGTGTGTGTCCCTCCCTCGCTGTGTGTGTGTGTCCCTCGCTCGCTGTGTGTTTGTGTCCCTCCGTCGCTGTGTGTGTGTGTCCCTCCCTCGCTGTGTGTGTCCCTCCCTCGCTGTGTGTGTGTGTCCCTCCCTCGCTGTGTGTGTCCCTCCCTCGCTGTGTGTGTGTCCCCCTCCCTCGCTCTGTGTGTGTGTGTGTGTATGTCCCTCCCTCGCTGTGTGTGTGTGTCCCTCGCTCGCTGTGTGTGTGTGTCCCTCCCTCGCTGTGTGTGTGTGTGTCCCTCCCTCGCTGTGTGTGTGTGTGTGTCCCTCCCTCGCTGCGTGTGTGTGTCCCTTCCCTCGCTGTGTGAGTGTGTCCCTCCCTCGCTGTGTGTGTGTCCCTCCCTCGCTGTGTGTGTGTCCCTCCCTCACTGTGTGTGTGTGAGTGTCCCTCCCTCTATGTGTGAGTGTGTGTCCCTCCCTCGCTGGGTGTGTTTGTGTCCCTCCCTCGCTGTGTGTGTGTCCCTCCCTCGCTGTGTGAGTGTGTCCCTCCCTCGCTGTGTGAGTGTGTCCCTCCCTCGCTGTGTGTTTGTCCCTCCCTCGCTGTGTGTGTGTGTCCCTCCCTCGCTGTGTGTGTGTGTCCCTCCCTCGCTGGGTGTGTTTGTGTCCCTCCCTCGCTGTGTGTGTGTCCCTCCCTCGCTGTGTGTGTGTGTCCCTCCCTCGCTGGGTGTGTTTGTGTCCCTCCCTCGCTGTGTGTGTGTCCCTCCCTCGCTGTGTGTGTGTGTCCCTCCCTCGCTGTGTGTTTGTCCCTCCCTCGCTGTGTGAGTGTGTCCCTCCCTCGCTGTGTGAGTGTGTCCCTCCCTCGCTGTGTGTTTGTCCCTCCCTCGCTGTGTGTGTGTGTCCCTCCCTCACTGTGTGTGTGTGAGTGTCCCTCCCTCTATGTGTGAGTGTGTGTCCCTCCCTCGCTGTGTGAGTGTGTGTCCCTCCCTCGCTGCATGTGTGTGTGTGTGTGTGTGTGTGTGTCCCTCCCTCGCTGCGTGTGTGTCCCTCCCTCGCTGTGTGCGTGTCCCTCCCTCGCTGTGTGTGTGTCCCTCCCTCGCTGTGTGTGTGTCCCTCCCTCGCTGTGTGTGTCCCTCCCTCGCTGCATGTGTGTGTGTGTGTATGTGTGTGTGTCCCTCCTTCGCTGCATGTGTGTCCCTCCCTCGCTGTGTGCGTGTCCCTCCATCGCTGTGTGTGTGTGTCCCTCCCTCGCTGTGTGTGTGTGTCCCTCCATCGCTGTGTGTGTTCCTCCCTCGCTGTGTGTGTGTGACCCTCCCTCGCTGTGTGTGTCCCTCCCTCGCTGTGTGTGTGTCCCCCTCCCTCGCTGTGTGTGTGTGTGTGTGTCCCTCCCTCGCTGTGTGTGAGTGTCCCTCGCTCGCTGTGTGTGTCCCTCCCTCGCTGTGTGCTTGTCCCTCCCTCGCTGTGTGTGTGTGTCCCTCGCTCGCTGTGTGTGTGTGTCCCTCCCTCGCTGTGTGTGTGTGTCCCTCCCTCGCTGTGTGTGTCCCTCCCTCGCTGTGTGTGTCCCTCCCTCGCTGTGTGCGTGTCCCTCCCTCGCTGTGTGTGTGTCCCTCCCTCGCTGTGTGTGTGTGTCCCTCCCTCGCTGTGTGTGTCCCTCCTTCGCTGTGTGTGTGTCCCTCCCTCGCTGTGTGTGTGTCCCCCTCATTCGCTGTGTGTGTGTGTGTGTGTGTGTGTGTGTCCCTCCCTCGGTGTGTGTGTGTGTCCCTCGCTCGCTGTGTGTTTGTGTCCCTCCGTCGCTGTGTGTGTGTGTCCCTCCCTCGCTGTGTGTGTGTGTCCCTCGATCGCTGTGTGTGTGTGTCCCTCCGTCGCTGTGTGTGTGTGTCCCTCCCTCGCTGTGTGTGTCCCTCCCTCGCTGTGTGTGTGTGTCCCTCCCTCGCTGTGTGTGTGTGTCCCTCCCTCGCTGTGTGTGTCCCTCCCTCGCTGTGTGTGTGTCCCCCTCCCTCGCTCTGTGTGTGTGTGTCCCTCCCTCGCTGTGTGTGTGTGTCCCTCGATCGCTGTGTGTGTGTGTCCCTCCCTCGCTGTGTGTGTGCGTGTGTCCCTCCCTCGCTGTGTGTGTGTGTGTCCCTCCCTCGCTGCGTGTGTGTGTCCCTCCCTCGCTGTGTGTTGTGTCCCTTCCCTCGCTCTGTGTGTGTGTCCCTCCCTCGCTGTGTGTGTGTCCCTCCCTCGCTGTGTGTGTCCCTCCCTCGCTGTGTGTGTGTGTCCCTCCCTCGCTGTGTGTGTCCCTCCCTCGCTGTGTGTGTGTCCCCCTCCCTCGCTCTGTGTGTGTGTGTGTGTATGTCCCTCCCTCGCTGTGTGTGTGTGTCCCTCGCTCGCTGTGTGTGTGTGTCCCTCCCTCGCTGTGTGTGTGTGTGTCCCTCCCTCGCTGTGTGTGTGTGTGTGTCCCTCCCTCGCTGCGTGTGTGTGTCCCTCCCTCGCTGTGTGTGTGTGTCCCTTCCCTCGCTGTGTGAGTGTGTCCCTCCCTCGCTGTGTGTGTGTCCCTCCCTCGCTGTGTGTGTGTCCCTCCCTCACTGTGTGTGTGTGAGTGTCCCTCCCTCTATGTGTGAGTGTGTGTCCCTCCCTCGCTGTGTGAGTGTGTGTCCCTCCCTCGCTGGGTGTGTTTGTGTCCCTCCCTCGCTGTGTGTGTGTCCCTCCCTCGCTGTGTGTGTGTGTCCCTCCCTCGCTGTGTGAGTGTGTCCCTCCCTCGCTGTGTGTGTCCCTCCCTCGCTGTGTGTGTGTGTCCCTCCCTCACTGTTTGTGTGTGAGTGTCCCTCCCTCTATGTGTGAGTGTGTGTCCCTCCCTCGCTGTGTGAGTGTGTCCCTCCCTCGCTGTGTGTGTCCCTCCCTCGCTGTGTGCGTGTCCCTCCCTCGCTGTGTGTGTGTGTCCCTCCCTCGCTGTGTGTGTCCCTCCTTCGCTGTGTGTGTGTCCCTCCCTCGCTGTGTGTGTGTCCCCCTCATTCGCTGTGTGTGTGTGTGTGTGTGTGTCCCTCCCTCGCTGTGTGTGTGTGTCCCTCGCTCGCTGTGTGTTTGTGTCCCTCCGTCGCTGTGTGTGTGTGTCCCTCCCTCGCTGTGTGTGTCCCTCCCTCGCTGTGTGTGTGTGTCCCTCCCTCGCTGTGTGTGTCCCTCCCTCGCTGTGTGTGTGTCCCCCTCCCTCGCTGTGTGTGTGTGTGTGTGTCCCTCCCTCGCTGTGTGTGAGGGTCCCTCGCTCGCTGTGTGTGTCCCTCCCTCGCTGTGTGCTTGTCCCTCCCTCGCTGTGTGTGTGTGTCCCTCGCTCGCTGTGTGTGTGTGTCCCTCCCTCGCTGTGTGTGTGTGTCCCTCCCTCGCTGTGTGTGTCCCTCCCTCGCTGTGTGTGTCCCTCCCTCGCTGTGTGCGTGTCCCTCCCTCGCTGTGTGTGTGTGTCCCTCCCTCGCTGTGTGTGTCCCTCCTTCGCTGTGTGTGTGTCCCTCCCTCGCTGTGTGTGTGTCCCCCTCATTCGCTGTGTGTGTGTGTGTGTGTGTGTGTGTCCCTCCCTCGGTGTGTGTGTGTGTCCCTCGCTCGCTGTGTGTTTGTGTCCCTCCGTCGCTGTGTGTGTGTGTCCCTCCCTCGCTGTGTGTGTCCCTCGATCGCTGTGTGTGTGTGTCCCTCCGTCGCTGTGTGTGTGTGTCCCTCCCTCGCTGTGTGTGTCCCTCCCTCGCTGTGTGTGTGTGTCCCTCCCTCGCTGTGTGTGTCCCTCCCTCGCTGTGTGTGTGTCCCCCTCCCTCGCTCTGTGTGTGTGTGTCCCTCCCTCGCTGTGTGTGTGTGTCCCTCGATCGCTGTGTGTGTGTGTCCCTCCCTCGCTGTGTGTGTGCGTGTGTCCCTCCCTCGCTGTGTGTGTGTGTGTCCCTCCCTCGCTGCGTGTGTGTGTCCCTCCCTCGCTGTGTGTTGTGTCCCTTCCCTCGCTCTGTGTGTGTGTCCCTCCCTCGCTGTGTGTGTGTCCCTCCCTCGCTGTGTGTGTCCCTCCCTCGCTGTGTGTGTGTGTCCCTCCCTCGCTGTGTGTGTCCCTCCCTCGCTGTGTGTGTGTCCCCCTCCCTCGCTCTGTGTGTGTGTGTGTGTATGTCCCTCCCTCGCTGTGTGTGTGTGTCCCTCGCTCGCTGTGTGTGTGTGTCCCTCGCTCGCTGTGTGTGTGTGTCCCTCCCTCGCTGTGTGTGTGTGTGTCCCTCCCTCGCTGTGTGTGTGTGTGTGTCCCTCCCTCGCTGCGTGTGTGTGTCCCTCCCTCGCTGTGTGTGTGTGTCCCTTCCCTCGCTGTGTGAGTGTGTCCCTCCCTCGCTGTGTGTGTGTCCCTCCCTCGCTGTGTGTGTGTCCCTCCCTCACTGTGTGTGTGTGAGTGTCCCTCCCTCTATGTGTGAGTGTGTGTCCCTCCCTCGCTGTGTGAGTGTGTGTCCCTCCCTCGCTGGGTGTGTTTGTGTCCCTCCCTCGCTGTGTGTGTGTCCCTCCCTCGCTGTGTGTGTGTGTCCCTCCCTCGCTGTGTGAGTGTGTCCCTCCCTCGCTGTGTGTGTCCCTCCCTCGCTGTGTGTGTGTGTCCCTCCCTCACTGTTTGTGTGTGAGTGTCCCTCCCTCTATGTGTGAGTGTGTGTCCCTCCCTCGCTGTGTGAGTGTGTCCCTCCCTCGCTGTGTGTGTCCCTCCCTCGCTGTGTGCGTGTCCCTCCCTCGCTGTGTGTGTGTGTCCCTCCCTCGCTGTGTGTGTCCCTCCTTCGCTGTGTGTGTGTCCCTCCCTCGCTGTGTGTGTGTCCCCCTCATTCGCTGTGTGTGTGTGTGTGTGTGTGTCCCTCCCTCGCTGTGTGTGTGTGTCCCTCGCTCGCTGTGTGTTTGTGTCCCTCCGTCGCTGTGTGTGTGTGTCCCTCCCTCGCTGTGTGTGTCCCTCCCTCGCTGTGTGTGTGTGTCCCTCCCTCGCTGTGTGTGTCCCTCCCTCGCTGTGTGTGTGTCCCCCTCCCTCGCTCTGTGTGTGTGTGTGTGTATGTCCCTCCCTCGCTGTGTGTGTGTGTCCCTCGCTCGCTGTGTGTGTGTGTCCCTCCCTCGCTGTGTGTGTGTGTGTGTCTCCCTCGCAGTGTGTGTGTGTGTGTCCCTCCCTCGCTGCGTGTGTGTGTCCCTCCCTCGCTGTGTGTGTGTGTCCCTTCCCTCGCTGTGTGAGTGTGTCCCTCCCTCGCTGTGTGTGTGTCCCTCCCTCGCTGTGTGTGTGTCCCTCCCTCACTGTGTGTGTGTGAGTGTCCTTCCCTCTATGTGTGAGTGTGTGTCCCTCCCTCGCTGTGTGAGTGTGTGTCCCTCCCTCGCTGTGTGAGTGTGTGTCCCTCCCTCGCTGGGTGTGTTTGTGTCCCTCCCTCGCTGTGTGTGTGTCACTCCCTCGCTGTGTGTGTGTGTCCCTCCCTCGCTGTGTGTGTGTGTCCCTCCCTCGCTGTGTGAGTGTGTCCCTCCCTCGCTGTGTGTGTGTCCCTCCCTCGCTGTGTGTGTGTGTCCCTCCCTCACTGTTTGTGTGTGAGTGTCCCTCCCTCTATGTGTGAGTGTGTGTCCCTCCCTCGCTGTGTGAGTGTGTGTCCCTCCCTCGCTGTGTGAGTGTGTCCCTCCCTCGCTGTGTGTGTCCCTCCCTCGCTGTGTGCGTGTCCCTCCCTCGCTGTGTGTGTGTGTCCCTCCCTCGCTGTGTGTGTCCCTCCTTCGCTGTGTGTGTGTCCCTCCCTCGCTGTGTGTGTGTCCCCCTCATTCGCTGTGTGTGTGTGTGTGTGTCCCTCCCTCGCTGTGTGTGTGTCCCTCCCTCGCTGTGTGTGTGTCCCTCGCTCGCTGTGTGTTTGTGTCCCTCCGTCGCTGTGTGTGTGTGTCCCTCCCTCGCTGTGTGTGTCCCTCCCTCGCTGTGTGTGTGTGTCCCTCCCTCGCTGTGTGTGTCCCTCCCTCGCTGTGTGTGTGTCCCCCTCCCTCGCTCTGTGTGTGTGTGTGTGTATGTCCCTCCCTCGCTGTGTGTGTGTGTCCCTCGCTCGCTGTGTGTGTGTGTCCCTCCCTCGCTGTGTGTGTGTGTGTCCCTCCCTCGCTGTGTGTGTGTGTGTGTCCCTCCCTCGCTGCGTGTGTGTGTCCCTTCCCTCGCTGTGTGAGTGTGTCCCTCCCTCGCTGTGTGTGTGTCCCTCCCTCGCTGTGTGTGTGTCCCTCCCTCACTGTGTGTGTGTGAGTGTCCCTCCCTCTATGTGTGAGTGTGTGTCCCTCCCTCGCTGGGTGTGTTTGTGTCCCTCCCTCGCTGTGTGTGTGTCCCTCCCTCGCTGTGTGAGTGTGTCCCTCCCTCGCTGTGTGAGTGTGTCCCTCCCTCGCTGTGTGTTTGTCCCTCCCTCGCTGTGTGTGTGTGTCCCTCCCTCGCTGTGTGTGTGTGTCCCTCCCTCGCTGGGTGTGTTTGTGTCCCTCCCTCGCTGTGTGTGTGTCCCTCCCTCGCTGTGTGTGTGTGTCCCTCCCTCGCTGGGTGTGTTTGTGTCCCTCCCTCGCTGTGTGTGTGTCCCTCCCTCGCTGTGTGTGTGTGTCCCTCCCTCGCTGTGTGTGTGTGTCCCTCCCTCGCTGTGTGAGTGTGTCCCTCCCTCGCTGTGTGAGTGTGTCCCTCCCTCGCTGTGTGTGTGTGTCCCTCCCTCGCTGTGTGTGTGTCCCTCCCTCGCTGTGTGTGTTTGTCCCTCCCTCGCTGTGTGTGTGTGTCCCTCCCTCACTGTGTGTGTGTGAGTGTCCCTCCCTCTATGTGTGAGTGTGTGTCCCTCCCTCGCTGTGTGAGTGTGTGTCCCTCCCTCGCTGGGTGTGTTTGTGTCCCTCCCTCGCTGTGTGTGTGTCCCTCCCTCGCTGTGTGTGTGTCCCTCCCTCGCTGTGTGCGTGTCCCTCCCTCGCTGTGTGTGTGTGTCCCTCCCTCGCTGTGTGTGTGTGTCCCTCCCTCGCTGTGTGTGTCCCTCCCTCGCTGCATGTGTGTGTGTGTGTATGTGTGTGTGTCCCTCCTTCGCTGCATGTGTGTCCCTCCCTCGCTGTGTGCGTGTCCCTCCATCGCTGTGTGTGTGTGTCCCTCCCTCGCTGTGTGTGTGTGTCCCTCCATCGCTGTGTGTGTTCCTCCCTCGCTGTGTGTGTGTGACCCTCCCTCGCTGTGTGTGTCCCTCCCTCGCTGTGTGTGTGTCCCCCTCCCTCGCTGTGTGTGTGTGTGTGTGTCCCTCCCTCGCTGTGTGTGAGTGTCCCTCGCTCGCTGTGTGTGTCCCTCCCTCGCTGTGTGTGTGTGTGTGTGTCCCTCCCTCGCTGTGTGCGTGTCCCTCCCTCGCTGTGTGTGTGTGTCCCTCGCTCGCTGTGTGTGTGTCCCTCCCTCGCTGTGTGTGTGTGTCCCTCCCTCGCTGTGTGTGTCCCTCCCTCGCTGTGTGTGTCCCTCCCTCGCTGTGTGCGTGTCCCTCCCTCGCTGTGTGTGTGTCCCTCCCTCGCTGTGTGTGTGTCCCTCCCTCGCTGTGTGTGTGTGTCCCTCCCTCGCTGTGTGTGTCCCTCCTTCGCTGTGTGTGTGTCCCTCCCTCGCTGTGTGTGTGTCCCCCTCATTCGCTGTGTGTGTGTGTGTGTGTGTGTGTGTGTCCCTCCCTCGGTGTGTGTGTGTGTCCCTCGCTCGCTGTGTGTTTGTGTCCCTCCGTCGCTGTGTGTGTGTGTCCCTCCCTCGCTGTGTGTGTCCCTCCCTCGCTGTGTGTGTGTGTCCCTCCCTCGCTGTGTGTGTCCCTCCCTCGCTGTGTGTGTGTCCCCCTCCCTCGCTCTGTGTGTGTGTGTCCCTCCCTCGCTGTGTGTGTGTGTCCCTCGATCGCTGTGTGTGTGTGTCCCTCCCTCGCTGTGTGTGTGCGTGTGTCCCTCCCTCGCTGTGTGTGTGTGTGTCCCTCCCTCGCTGCGTGTGTGTGTCCCTCCCTCGCTGTGTGTTGTGTCCCTTCCCTCGCTCTGTGTGTGTGTCCCTCCCTCGCTGTGTGTGTGTCCCTCCCTCGCTGTGTGTGTCCCTCCCTCGCTGTGTGTGTGTGTCCCTCCCTCGCTGTGTGTGTCCCTCCCTCGCTGTGTGTGTGTCCCCCTCCCTCGCTCTGTGTGTGTGTGTGTGTATGTCCCTCCCTCGCTGTGTGTGTGTGTCCCTCGCTCGCTGTGTGTGTGTGTCCCTCCCTCGCTGTGTGTGTGTGTGTCCCTCCCTCGCTGTGTGTGTGTGTGTGTCCCTCCCTCGCTGCGTGTGTGTGTCCCTCCCTCGCTGTGTGTGTGTGTCCCTTCCCTCGCTGTGTGAGTGTGTCCCTCCCTCGCTGTGTGTGTGTCCCTCCCTCGCTGTGTGTGTGTCCCTCCCTCGCTGTGTGTGTGTCCCTCCCTCACTGTGTGTGTGTGAGTGTCCCTCCCTCTATGTGTGAGTGTGTGTCCCTCCCTCGCTGTGTGAGTGTGTGTCCCTCCCTCGCTGGGTGTGTTTGTGTCCCTCCGTCGCTGTGTGTGTGTGTCCCTCCCTCGCTGTGTGTGTCCCTCCCTCGCTGTGTGTGTGTGTCCCTCCCTCGCTGTGTGTGTCCCTCCCTCGCTGTGTGTGTCCCCCTCCCTCGCTCTGTGTGTGTGTGTCCCTCCCTCGCTGTGTGTGTGTGTCCCTCCCTCGCTGTGTGAGTGCGTGTGTCCCTCCCTCGCTGTGTGTGTGTCCCCCTAATTCGATGTGTGTGTGTGAGTGTGTGTGTGTCCCTCCCTCGCTGTGTGTGTGTGTCCCTCGCTCGCTGTGTGTTTGTATCCCTCCGTCGCTGTGTGTGTGTGTCCCTCCCTCGCTGTGTGTGTCCCTCCCTCGCTGTGTGTGTGTGTCCCTCCCTCGCTGTGTGTGTCCCTCCCTCGCTGTGTGTGTCCCCCTCCCTCGCTCTGTGTGTGTGTGTCCCTCCCTCGCTGTGTGAGTGTGTGTCCCTCCCTCGCTGGGTGTGTTTGTGTCCCTCCCTCGCTGCGTGTGTGTGTCCCTCCCTCGCTGCGTGTGTGTGTCCCTCCCTCGCTGTGTGTTGTGTCCCTTCCCTCGCTCTGTGTGTGTGTCCCTCCCTCGCTGTGTGTGTGTGTCCCTCCCTCACTGTTTGTGTGTGAGTGTCCCTCCCTCTATGTGTGAGTGTGTGTCCCTCCCTCGCTGTGTGAGTGTGTGTCCCTCCCTCGCTGGGTGTGTTTGTGTTCCTCCCTCGCTGTGTGTGTGTCCCTCCCTCGCTGTGTGTGTGTGTCCCTCCCTCGCTGTGTGAGTGTGTCCCTCCCTCGCTGTGTGTGTGTCCCTCCCTCGCTGTGTGTGTGTGTCCCTCCCTCACTGTTTGTGTGTGAGTGTCCCTCCCTCTATGTGTGAGTGTGTGTCCCTCCCTCGCTGTGTGAGTGTGTGTCCCTCCCTCGCTGGGTGTGTTTGTGTCCCTCCCTCGCTGTGTGTGTGTCCCTCCCTCGCTGTGTGTTGTGTCCCTTCCCTCGCTCTGTGTGTGTGTCCCTCCCTCGCTGTGTGAGTGTGTCCCTCCCTCGCTGTGTGAGTGTGTCCCTCCCTCGCTGTGTGTTTGTCCCTCCCTCGCTGTGTGTGTGTGTCCCTCCCTCACTGTGTGTGTGTGAGTGTCCCTCCCTCTATGTGTGAGTGTGTGTCCCTCCCTCGCTGTGTGAGTGTGTGTCCCTCCCTCGCTGGGTGTGTTTGTGTCCCTCCCTCGCTGTGTGTGTGTCCCTCCCTCGCTGTGTGTGTGTGTCCCTCCCTCGCTGTGTGAGTGTGTCCCTCCCTCGCTGTGTGTGTGTGTCCCTCCCTCGCTGTGTGTGTGTGTCCCTCCCTCACTGTGTGTGTGTGTGTGTCCCTCCCTCTATGTGTGAGTGTGTGTCCCTCCCTCGCTGTGTGAGTGTGTGTCCCTCCCTCGCTGGGTGTGTTTGTGTCCCTCCCTCGCTGTGTGTGTGTCCCTCCCTCGCTGTGTGTGTGTGTCCCTCCCTCGCTGTGTGTGGGTGTCCCTCCCTCGCTGCATGTGTGTGTGTGTGTGTGTGTGTGTGTGTGTCCCTCCCTCGCTGCGTGTGTGTCCCTCCCTCGCTGCGTGCGTGTCCCTCCCTCGCTGTGTGTGTGTGTCCCTCCCTCGCTGTGTGTGTGTCCCTCCCTCGCTGTGTGTGTCCCTCCCTCGCTGCATGTGTGTCCCTCCCTCGCTGTGTGCGTGTCCCTCCATCGCTGTGTGTGTGTGTCCCTCCCTCGCTGTGTGTGTGTGTCGCTCCCTCGCTGTGTGTGACCCTCCCTCGCTGTGTGTGTCCCTCCCTCGCTGTGTGTGTGTCCCCCTCCCTCGCTGTGTGTGTGTGTGTGTGTCCCTCCCTCGCTGTGTGTGAGTGTCCCTCGCTCGCTGTGTGTGTCCCTCCCTCGCTGTGTGCGTGTCCCTCCCTCGCTGTGTGTGTGTGTCCCTCGCTCGCTATGTGTGTGTGCCCCTCCCTCGCTGTGTGTGTGTGTCCCTCCCTCGCTGTGTGTGTCCCTCCCTCGCTGTGTGCGTGTCCCTCCCTCGCTGTGTGTGTGTCCCCCTCATTCGCTGTGTGTGTGTGTGTGTGTGTGTGTCCCTCCCTCGCTGTGTGTGTGTCCCTCGCTCGCTGTGTGTTTGTGTCCCTCCGTCGCTGTGTGTGTGTGTCCCTCCCTCGCTGTGTGTGTCCCTCCCTCGCTGTGTGTGTGTGTCCCTCCCTCGCTGTGTGTGTGTGTCCCTCCCTCGCTGTGTGTGTGTGTCCCTCCCTCGCTGTGTGTGTGTGTCCCTCCCTCGCTGTGTGTGTGTCCCCCTCCCTCGCTCTGTGTGTGTGTGTGTGTGTATGTCCCTCGCTCGCTGTGTGTGTGTGTCCCTCCCTCGCTGTGTGTGTGTGTGTCCCTCCCTCGCTGTGTGTGTGTGACCCTCCCTCGCTGTGTGTGTCCCTCCCTCGCTGTGTGTGTGTCCCCCTCCCTCGCTGTGTGTGTGTGTGTGTGTCCCTCCCTCGCTGTGTGTGAGTGTCCCTCGCTCGCTGTGTGTGTCCCTCCCTCGCTGTGTGCGTGTCCCTCCCTCGCTGTGTGTGTGTGTGTCCCTCCCTCGCTGTGTGCGTGTCCCTCCCTCGCTCTGTGTGTGTGTGTCCCTCCCTCGCTGTGTGTGTGTGTCCCTCCCTCGCTGTGTGTGTCCCTCCATCGCTGTGTGCGTGTCCCTCCCTCGCTGTGTGTGTGTCCCTCCCTCGCTGTGTGTGTGTGTCCCTCCCTCGCTGTGTGTGTCCCTCCTTCGCTGTGTGTGTGTCCCTCCCTCGCTGTGTGTGTGTCCCCCTCATTCGCTGTGTGTGTGTGTGTGTGTGTGTGTCCCTCCCTCGCTGTGTGTGTGTGTCCCTCGCTCGCTGTGTGTTTGTATCCCTCCGTCGCTGTGTGTGTGTGTCCCTCCCTCGCTGTGTGTGTCCCTCCCTCGCTGTGTGTGTGTGTCCCTCCCTCGCTGTGTGTGTCCCTCCCTCGCTGTGTGTGTCCCCCTCCCTCGCTCTGTGTGTGTGTGTCCCTCCCTCGCTGTGTGTGTGTGTCCCTCCCTCGCTGTGTGAGTGCGTGTGTCCCTCCCTCGCTGTGTGTGTGTGTGTCCCTCCCTCGCTGCGTGTGTGTGTCCCTCCCTCGCTGTGTGTTGTGTCCCTTCCCTCGCTCTGTGTGTGTGTCCCTCCCTCGCTGTGTGTGTGTGTCCCTCCCTCACTGTTTGTGTGTGAGTGTCCCTCCCTCTATGTGTGAGTGTGTGTCCCTCCCTCGCTGTGTGAGTGTGTGTCCCTCCCTCGCTGGGTGTGTTTGTGTCCCTCCCTCGCTGTGTGTGTGTCCCTCCCTCGCTGTGTGTGTGTGTCCCTCCCTCGCTGTGTGAGTGTGTCCCTCCCTCGCTGTGTGTGTGTCCCTCCCTCGCTGTGTGTGTGTGTCCCTCCCTCACTGTTTGTGTGTGAGTGTCCCTCCCTCTATGTGTGAGTGTGTGTCCCTCCCTCGCTGTGTGAGTGTGTGTCCCTCCCTCGCTGGGTGTGTTTGTGTCCCTCCCTCGCTGTGTGTGTGTCCCTCCCTCGCTGTGTGTTGTGTCCCTTCCCTCGCTCTGTGTGTGTGTCCCTCCCTCGCTGTGTGAGTGTGTCCCTCCCTCGCTGTGTGAGTGTGTCCCTCCCTCGCTGTGTGTTTGTCCCTCCCTCGCTGTGTGTGTGTGTCCCTCCCTCACTGTGTGTGTGTGAGTGTCCCTCCCTCTATGTGTGAGTGTGTGTCCCTCCCTCGCTGTGTGAGTGTGTGTCCCTCCCTCGCTGGGTGTGTTTGTGTCCCTCCCTCGCTGTGTGTGTGTCCCTCCCTCGCTGTGTGTGTGTGTCCCTCCCTCGCTGTGTGAGTGTGTCCCTCCCTCGCTGTGTGTGTGTCCCTCCCTCGCTGTGTGTGTGTGTCCCTCCCTCACTGTTTGTGTGAGAGTGTCCCTCCCTCTATGTGTGAGTGTGTGTCCCTCCCTCGCTGTGTGAGTGTGTGTCCCTCCCTCGCTGGGTGTGTTTGTGTCCCTCCCTCGCTGTGTGTGTGTCCCTCCCTCGCTGTGTGTTGTGTCCCTTCCCTCGCTCTGTGTGTGTGTCCCTCCCTCGCTGTGTGAGTGTGTCCCTCCCTCGTTGTGTGAGTGTGTCCCTCCCTCGCTGTGTGTTTGTCCCTCCCTCGCTGTGTGTGTGTGTCCCTCCCTCACTGTGTGTGTGTGAGTGTCCCTCCCTCTATGTGTGAGTGTGTGTCCCTCCCTCGCTGTGTGAGTGTGTGTCCCTCCCTCGCTGGGTGTGTTTGTGTCCCTCCCTCGCTGTGTGTGTGTCCCTCCCTCGCTGTGTGTGTGTGTCCCTCCCTCGCTGTGTGTGGGTGTCCCTCCCTCGCTGCATGTGTGTGTGTGTGTGTGTGTGTCCCTCCCTCGCTGCGTGTGTGTCCCTCCCTCGCTGCGTGCGTGTCCCTCCCTCGCTGTGTGTGTGTGTCCCTCCCTCGCTGTGTGTGTGTCCCTCCCTCGCTGTGTGTGTCCCTCCCTCGCTGCATGTGTGTGTGTGTGTGTGTGTGTGTGTGTCCCTCCCTCGCTGCATGTGTGTCCCTCCCTCGCTGTGTGCGTGTCCCTCCATCGCTGTGTGTGTGTGTCCCTCCCTCGCTGTGTGTGTGTGTCGCTCCCTCGCTGTGTGTGTTCCTCCCTCGATGTGTGTGTGTGACCCTCCCTCGCTGTGTGTGTCCCTCCCTCGCTGTGTGTGTGTCCCCCTCCCTCGCTGTGTGTGTGTGTGTCCCTCCCTCGCTGTGTGTGAGTGTCCCTCGCTCGCTGTGTGTGTCCCTCCCTCGCTGTGTGCGTGTCCCTCCCTCGCTGTGTGTGTGTGTCCCTCGCTCGCTATGTGTGTGTGCCCCTCCCTCGCTGTGTGTGTGTGTCCCTCCCTCGCTGTGTGTGTCCCTCCCTCGCTGTGTGCGTGTCCCTCCCTCGCTGTGTGTGTGTGTCCCTCCCTCGCTGTGTGTGTCCCTCCTTCGCTGTGTGTGTGTCCCTCCCTCGCTGTGTGTGTGTCCCCCTCATTCGCTGTGTGTGTGTGTGTGTGTGTGTGTCCCTCCCTCGCTGTGTGTGTGTGTCCCTCGCTCGCTGTGTGTTTGTGTCCCTCCGTCGCTGTGTGTGTGTGTCCCTCCCTCGCTGTGTGTGTCCCTCCCTCGCTGTGTGTGTGTGTCCCTCCCTCGCTGTGTGTGTGTGTCCCTCCCTCGCTGTGTGTGTGTCCCCCTCCCTCGCTCTGTGTGTGTGTGTGTGTATGTCCCTCCCTCGCTGTGTGTGTGTGTCCCTCGCTCGCTGTGTGTGTGTGTCCCTCCCTCGCTGTGTGTGTGTGTGTCCCTCCCTCGCTGTGTGTGTGTGACCCTCCCTCGCTGTGTGTGTCCCTCCCTCGCTGTGTGTGTGTCCCCCTCCCTCGCTGTGTGTGTGTGTGTGTGTCCCTCCCTCGCTGTGTGTGAGTGTCCCTCGCTCGCTGTGTGTGTCCCTCCCTCGCTGTGTGCGTGTCCCTCCCTCGCTGTGTGTGTGTGTGTCCCTCCCTCATTGTGTGTGTGTGTCCCTCCCTCGCTGTGTGTGTCCCTCCATCGCTGTGTGTGTGTCCCTCCCTCGCTGTGTGTGTGTCCCTCCCTCGCTGTGTGTGTGTGTCCCTCCCTCGCTGTGTGTGTCCCTCCTTCGCTGTGTGTGTGTCCCTCCCTCGCTGTGTGTGTGTCCCCCTCATTCGCTGTGTGTGTGTGTGTGTGTGTGTGTCCCTCCCTCGCTGTGTGTGTGTGTCCCTCGCTCGCTGTGTGTTTGTATCCCTCCGTCGCTGTGTGTGTGTGTCCCTCCCTCGCTGTGTGTGTCCCTCCCTCGCTGTGTGTGTGTGTCCCTCCCTCGCTGTGTGTGTCCCTCCCTCGCTGTGTGTGTCCCCCTCCCTCGCTCTGTGTGTGTGTGTCCCTCCCTCGCTGTGTGTGTGTGTCCCTCCCTCGCTGTGTGAGTGCGTGTGTCCCTCCCTCGCTGTGTGTGTGTGTGTCCCTCCCTCGCTGCGTGTGTGTGTCCCTCCCTCGCTGTGTGTTGTGTCCCTTCCCTCGCTCTGTGTGTGTGTCCCTCCCTCGCTGTGTGTGTGTCCCTCCCTCGCTGTGTGTGTCCCTCCCTCGCTGTGTGTGTGTGTCCCTCCCTCGCTGTGTGTGTCCCTCCCTCGCTGTGTGTGTGTCCCCCTCCCTCGCTCTGTGTGTGTGTGTGTGTATGTCCCTCCCTCGCTGTGTGTGTGTGTCCCTCGCTCGCTGTGTGTGTGTGTCCCTCCCTCGCTGTGTGTGTGTGTGTCCCTCCCTCGCTGTGTGTGTGTGTGTGTCCCTCCCTCGCTGCGTGTGTGTGTCCCTCCCTCGCTGTGTGCGTGTCCCTCCCTCGCTGTGTGTGTGTCCCTCCCTCGCTGTGTGTGTGTCCCTCCCTCGCTGTGTGTGTCCCTCCTTCGCTGTGTGTGTGTCCCTCCCTCGCTGTGTGTTGTGTCCCTTCCCTCGCTCTGTGTGTGTGTCCCTCCCTCGCTGTGTGAGTGTGTCCCTCCCTCGCTGTGTGAGTGTGTCCCTCCCTCGCTGTGTGTTTGTCCCTCCCTCGCTGTGTGTGTGTGTCCCTCCCTCACTGTGTGTGTGTGAGTGTCCCTCCCTCTATGTGTGAGTGTGTGTCCCTCCCTCGCTGTGTGAGTGTGTGTCCCTCCCTCGCTGGGTGTGTTTGTGTCCCTCCCTCGCTGTGTGTGTGTCCCTCCCTCGCTGTGTGTGTGTGTCCCTCCCTCGCTGTGTGTGTGTGTCCCTCCCTCGCTGCATGTGTGTGTGTGTGTGTGTGTGTGTGTGTGTCCCTCCCTCGCTGCGTGTGTGTCCCTCCCTCGCTGTGTGTGTCCCTCCCTCGCTGTGTGTGTGTGTCCCTCCCTCGCTGTGTGTGTCCCTCCCTCGCTGTGTGTGTGTCCCTCCCTCGCTGTGTGTGTCCCTCCCTCGCTGTGTGTGTGTGTGTGTGTCTCTCCCTCGCTGTGTGAGTACCTCCCTCGCTGTGTGTGTGTGTGTCCCTCCCTCGCTGTGTGTGTGTGTCCCTCCCTCGCTGTGTGTGTGTGCCCCTCCCTCGCTGTGTGCATGTCCCTCCCTCGCTGTGTGTGTGTGTGTCCCTCCCTCGCTGTGTGTATGTGTCCCTCCCTCGCTGTGTGTGTCCCTCGCTCGCTGTGTGTGTGTGTCCCTTCCTCGCTGTGTGTGTCCCTCGCTCGCTGTGTGTATGTGTCCCTCCCTCGCTGTGTGTGTCCCTCGCTCGCTGTGTGTGTGTGTCCCTCCCTCGCTGTGTGTGTGTCCCTCCCTCGCTGTGTGTGTGTCCCTCCCTCGCTGTGTGTGTGTGTGTCCCTCCCTCGCTGTGTGTATGTGTCCCTCCCTCGTTGTGTGTGTCCCTCCATCGCTGTGTGTGTGTCCCCCTCCCTCGCTCTGTGTGTGTGTGTGTGTGTATGTCCCTCCCTCGCTGTGTGTGTGTGTCCCTCGCTCGCTGTGTGTGTGTGTCCCTCCCTCGCTGTGTGTGTGTGTCCCTCCCTCGCTGTGTGTGTATGTGTCCCTCCCTCGCTGAGTGTGTGTGTCCCTCCATCGCTGTGTGTGTGTGTGTCCCTCCCTCGCTGTGTGTGTGTGTGTCCCTCCCTCGCTGTGTGTGTGTGTCCCTCGCTCGCTGTGTGTGTGTGTCCCTCCCTCGCTGTGTGTGTGTGTCCCTCCCTCGCTGTGTGTGTCCCTCCCTCGCTGTGTGTGTCCCACCCTCGCTGTGTGTGTTTGTGTCCCTCCCTCGCTGTGTGTGTGTGTGTCCCTCCCTCGCTGTGTGTGTCCCTCCCTCGCTGTGTGTTTGTCCCTCCCTCGCTGTGTGTGCGTGTCCCTCCCTCGCTGTGTGCGTGTCCCTCACTCGCTGTGTGTGTGTGTCCCTCCCTCAGTGTGTTTGAGTGTGTCCCTCCCTCACTGTGTGTGTGTGTGTGTCCCTCCCTGGCTGTGTGTGTGTGTGTCCCTCCCTCGCTGTGTGTGTCCCTCCCTCGCTGTGTGAGTGTGTGTCCCTCCCTCGCTGTGTGTGTGTGTGTCCCTCCCTCGCTGTGTGTGTGTGTGTGTGTCCCTCCCTCGCTGTGTGTGTCACTCCCTCGCTGTTTGTGTGTTCCTCCCTCGATGTGTGTGTGTGTCCCTCACTCGCTGTGTGAGTGTGTGTCCCTCCCTCGCGGTGTGTGTGTGTCCCTCCCTCGCTTTGTGTGTCCCTCCATCGCTGTGTGTGTGTCCCTCCCTCGCTGTGTGTGCGTGTCCCTCCCTCGCTGTGTGTGTCCCCCTCCCTCGCTGTGTGTGTGTCCCTCCCTCACTGTGTGTGTGTCCCCCACTCGCTGTGTGTGATTGTGTCCCTACCTCGCTGTGTGTGTGTGTGTGTCCCTCCCTCACTGCGTGTGAGTGTGTCCCTCCCTCGCTGTGTGTGTGTGTGTCCCTCCCTCGCTGTGTGTGTGTATCCCTCCCACGCTCCGTGTGTCACTCCCTCGCTGCGTGTGTGTCCCTCCCTCGCTGCGTTTGTGTCCCTCCCTCGCTGCGTGCGTGTCCCTCCCTCGCTGTGTGCGTGTCCCTCCCTCGCTGTGTGTGTGCGTCCCTCCCTCGCTGTGTGTGTGTGTGTGTGTGTGTGTCCCTCCCTCGCTGTGTGCGTGACCCTCCCTCGCTGTGTGTGTGTGTCCCTCCCTCGCTGTGTGTGTGTCCATCCCTCGCTGTGTGTGTCCCTCCCTCGCTGTGTGAGTGTGTGTCCCTCCCTCGCTGTGTGTGTCCCTCCCTCGCTGTGTGTATGTGTGTCCCTCCCTCGCTGTGTGTGTGTGTCCCTCCCTCGCTGTGTGTGTGTGTCCCTCCCTCGCTGTGTGTGTGTGTCCCTCCCTCGCTGTGTGTGTGTGTCCCTCCCTCGCTGTGTGTGCGTGTCCCACCCACGCTGTGTGCGTGTCCCTCCCTCGCTGTGTGTGTGTCCCTCCCTCACTGTGTGTGTGTGTGTGTCCCTCCCTCGCTGTGTGTGTGAGTGTCCCTCCCTCGCTGTGTCTGTCCCTCCCTCGCTGTATGAGTGTGTGTCCCTCCCTCGCGGTGTGTGTGTGTCCCTCCCTCGCTGTGTGTGTCCCTCCCTCGCTGTGTGTGTCCCTCCCTCGCTGTGTGTGTCCCTCCCTCGCTGTGTGTGTCCCTCCCTCGCTGTGTGTGTGTCCCTCCCTCGCTGTGTGTGTGTGTGTCCCTACCTCGCTGTGTGTGTGTGTGTCCCTCCCTCGCTGTGTTTGTGCGTGTCCCTCCCTCGCTGTGTGACTGTGTGTCCCTCCCTCGCGGTGTGTGTGTGTCCCTCCCTCGCTGTTTGTGTGTGTGTGTGTGTCCCTCCCTCGCTGTTTGTGTGTGTGTCCCTCCCTCGCTGTGTGTGTGTGTGTGTGTCCCTCCCTCGCTGCGTGTGTGTGTGTCCCTCCCTCACTGCGTGTGAGTGTGTCCCTCCCTCGCTGTGTGAGTGTGTCCCTCCCTCGCTCTGTGTGTGTGTGTCCCTCCCTCGCTGCGTGTGTGTCCCTTCCTCGCTGCGTGTGTGTCCCTTCCTCGCTGCGTGCGTGTCCCTCCCTCGCTGTGTGCGTGTCCCTCCCTCGCTGTGTGCGTGTCCCTCCCTCGCTGTGTGTGTGTGTCCCTCCCTCGCTGTGTGTGTGTGTCCCTCTCTCGCATTGTGTGTGTGTGTGTGTGTGTGTGTGTGTGTGTGTCCCTCCCTTTCTGCGTGTGTGTCCCTCCCTCGCTGTGTGCGTGACCCTCCCTCGCTGTGTGTGTGTGTCCCTCCCTCGCTGTTTGTGTGTGTGTGTGTGTCCCTCCCTCGCTGTTTGTGTGTGTGTCCCTCCCTCGCTGTGTGTGTGTGTGTGTGTCCCTCCCTCGCTGCGTGTGTGTGTGTCCCTCCCTCACTGCGTGTGAGTGTGTCCCTCCCTCGCTGTGTGTGTGTGTCCCTCCCTCGCTCTGTGTGTGTGTCCCTCCCTCGCTGCGTGTGTGTCCCTTCCTCGCTGCGTGTGTGTCCCTTCCTCGCTGCGTGCGTGTCCCTCCCTCGCTGTGTGCGTGTCCCTCCCTCGCTGTGTGCGTGTCCCTCCCTCGCTGTGTGTGTGTGTCCCTCCCTCGCTGTGTGTGTGTGTCCCTCTCTTGCATTGTGTGTGTGTGTGTGTGTGTGTGTGTGTGTCCCTCCCTTTCTGCGTGTGTGTCCCTCCCTCGCTGTGTGCGTGACCCTCCCTCGCTGTGTGTGTGTCCCTCCCTCGCTGTTTGTGTGTGTGTGTGTGTCCCTCCCTCGCTGTTTGTGTGTGTGTCCCTCCCTCGCTGTGTGTGTGTGTGTGTGTCCCTCCCTCGCTGCGTGTGTGTGTGTCCCTCCCTCGCTGCGTGTGTGTGTGTCCCTCCCTCACTGCGTGTGAGTGTGTCCCTCCCTCGCTGTGTGAGTGTGTCCCTCCCTCGCTCTGTGTGTGTGTGTCCCTCCCTCGCTGCGTGTGTGTCCCTTCCTCGCTGCGTGTGTGTCCCTTCCTCGCTGTGTGTGTGTGTCCCTCGCTCGCTGTGTGTGTGTGTCCCTCCCTCGCTGTGTGTGCGTGTCCCTCCCTCGCTGTGTGCGTGTCCCTCCCTCGCTGTGTGTGTGTGTCCCTCCCTCGCTGTGTGTGTGTGTCCCTCCCTCGCTGTGTGTGTGTGTCCCTCGCTCGCTGTGTGTGTGTGTCCCTCCCTCGCTGTGTGCGTATCGCTCCCTCGCTGTGTGTGTGTGTCCCTCCCTCGCTGTGTGTGTGTGTCCCTCCCTCGCTGTGTGTGTGTGTGTGTCCCTCCCTCGCTGTGTGTGTGTGTGTCCCTCCCTCGCTGTGTGTGTGTGTGTCCCTCCCTCGCTGGGTGTGTTTGTGTCCCTCCCTCGCTGTGTGTGTGTCCCTCCCTCGCTGTGTGTGTGTGTCCCTCCCTCGCTGTGTGTGTGTGTCCCTCCCTCGCTGCATGTGTGTGTGTGTGTGTGTGTGTGTGTGTGTCCCTCCCTCGCTGCGTGTGTGTCCCTCCCTCGCTGTGTGCGTGTCCCTCCATCGCTGTGTGTGTGTGTCCCTCCCTCGCTGTGTGTGTGTGTCCCTCCCTCGCTGTGTGTGTTCCTCCCTCGCTGTGTGTGTGTGACCCTCCCTCGCTGTGTGTGTCCCTCCCTCGCTGTGTGTGTGTCCCTCTCCCTCGCTGTGTGTGTGTGTGTGTGTGTCCCTCGCTCGCTGTGTGTGAGTGTCCCTCGCTCGCTGTGTGTGTCCCTCCCTCGCTGTGTGCGTGTCCCTCCCTCGCTGTGTGTGTGTGTCCCTCGCTCGCTGTGTGTGTGTGTCCCTCCCTCGCTGTGTGTCCCTCCCTCGCTGTGTGTGTGTGTCCCTCCCTCGCTGTGTGTGTGTGTCCCTCCCTCGCTGTGTGTGTCCCTCCCTCGCTGCATGTGTGTGTGTGTATGTGTGTGTGTCCCTCCCTCGCTGCATGTGTGTCCCTCCCTCGCTGTGTGCGTGTCCCTCCATCGCTGTGTGTGTGTGTCCCTCCCTCGCTGTGTGTGTGTGTCCCTCCCTCGCTGTGTGTGTTCCTCCCTCGCTGTGTGTGTGACCCTCCCTCGCTGTGTGTGTCCCTCCCTCGCTGTGTGCGTGTCCCTCCCTCGCTGTGTGTGTGTGTCCCTCGCTCGCTGTGTGTGTGTGTCCCTCCCTCGCTGTGTGTCCCTCCCTCGCTGTGTGTGTGTGTCCCTCCCTCGCTGTGTGTGTGTGTCCCTCCCTCGCTGTGTGTGTCCCTCCCTCGCTGCATGTGTGTGTGTGTATGTGTGTGTGTCCCTCCCTCGCTGCATGTGTGTCCCTCCCTCGCTGTGTGCGTGTCCCTCCATCGCTGTGTGTGTGTGTCCCTCCCTCGCTGTGTGTGTGTGTCCCTCCCTCGCTGTGTGTGTTCCTCCCTCGCTGTGTGTGTGTGACCCTCCCTCGCTGTGTGTGTCCCTCCCTCGCTGTGTGTGTGTCCCTCTCCCTCGCTGTGTGTGTGTGTGTGTGTGTCCCTCGCTCGCTGTGTGTGAGTGTCCCTCGCTCGCTGTGTGTGTCCCTCCCTCGCTGTGTGCGTGTCCCTCCCTCGCTGTGTGTGTGTGTCCCTCGCTCGCTGTGTGTGTGTGTCCCTCCCTCGCTGTGTGTGTGTGTCCCTCCCTCGCTGTGTGTGTCCCTCCCTCGCTGTGTGCGTGTCCCTCCCTCGCTGTGTGTGTGTCCCTCCCTCCCTGTGTGTGTGTGTCCCTCCCTCGCTGTGTGTGTCCCTCCTTCGCTGTGTGTGTGTCCCTCCCTCGCTGTGTGTGTGTCCCCCTCATTCGCTGTGTGTGTGTGTGTCCCTCCCTCGCTGTGTGTGTGTGTCCCTCGCTCGCTGTGTGTTTGTGTCCCTCCGTCGCTGTGTGTGTGTGTCCCTCCCTCGCTGTGTGTGTCCCTCCCTCGCTGTGTGTGTGTGTCCCTCCCTCGCTGTGTGTGTCCCTCCCTCGCTGTGTGTGTGTCCCCCTCCCTCGCTCTGTGTGTGTGTGTGTGTGTCCCTCCCTCGCTGTGTGTGTGTGTCCCTCGATCGCTGTGTGTGTGTGTCCCTCACTCGCTGTGTGTGTGCGTGTGTCCCTCCCTCGCTGTGTGTGTGTGTGTCCCTCCCTCGCTGCGTGTGTGTGTCCCTTCCTCGCTGTGTGTTGTGTCCCTTCCCTCGCTCTGTGTGTGTGTCCCTCCCTCGCTGTGTGAGTGTGTCCCTCCCTCGCTGTGTGAGTGTGTCCCTCCCTCGCTGTGTGTTTGTCCCTCCCTCGTTGTGTGTGTGTGTCCCTCCCTCACTGTGTGTGTGTGAGTGTCCCTCCCTCTATGTGTGAGTGTGTGTCCCTCCCTCGCTGTGTGAGTGTGTGTCCCTCCCTCGCTGGGTGTGTTTGTGTCCCTCCCTCGCTGTGTGTGTGTCCCTCCCTCGCTGTGTGTGTGTGTCCCTCCCTCGCTGTGTGTGTGTGTCCCTCCCTTGCTGCATGTGTGTGTGTGTGTGTGTGCGTGTGTGTGTGTGTGTGTGTCCCTCCCTCGCTGCGTGTGTGTCCCTCCCTCGCTGCGTGTGTGTCCCTCCCTCGCTGTGTGTGTCCCTCCCTCGCTGTGTGTGTGTGTCCCTCCCTCGCTGTGTGTGTCCCTCCCTCGCTGTGTGTGTGTCCCTCCCTCGCTGTGTGTGTCCCTCCCTCGCTGTGTGTGTGTGTGTGTGTCTCTCCCTCGCTGTATGTGTGTGTCCCTCGCTCGCTGTGTGTGTGTGTCCCTCGCTGCTGTGTGTGTGTGTCACTCCCTCGCTGTGTATGTGTGTCCCTCCCTCCCTGTGTGTGTGTGTCCCTCCCTCGCTGTGTGTGTCCCTCCCTCGCTGTGTGTGTGTGTCCCTCCCTCGCTGTGTGTGTGTGTCCCTCCCTCGCTGTGTGTGTCCCTCGCTCGCTGTGTGTGTGTGTCCCTTCCTCGCTGTGTGTGTCCCTCCCTCGCTGTGTGTGTGTGTCCCTCCCTCGTTGTGTGTGTCCCTCCCTCGCTGTGTGTGTGTCCCCCTCCCTCGCTCTGTGTGTGTGTGTGTCCCTCCCTCGCTGTGTGTGTGTGTCCCTCGCTCGCTGTGTGTGTGTGTCCCTCCCTCGCTGTGTGTGTGTGTCCCTCCCTCGCTGTGTGTGTGTGTGTCCCTCCCTCGCTGAGTGTGTGTGTCCCTCCATCGCTGTGTGTGTGTGTGTCCCTCCCTCGCTGTGTGTGTGTGTGTCCCTCCCTCGCTGTGTGTGTGTGTCCCTCGCTCGCTGTGTGTGTGTCCCTCACTCGCTGTGTGTGTGTGTCCCTCCCTCGCTGTGTGTGTGTGTCCCTCCCTCGCTGTGTGTGTCCCTCCCTCGCTGTGTGTGTCCCACCCTCGCTGTGTGTGTTTGTGTCCCTCCCTCGCTGTGTGTGTGTGTCCCTCCCTCGCTGTGTGTGTCCCTCCCTCGCTGTGTGTGTGTCCCTCCCTCGCTGTGTGTGCGTGTCCCTCCCTTGCTGTGTGCGTGTCCCTCACTCGCTGTGTGTGTGTGTCCCTCCCTCAGTGTGTGTGAGTGTGTCCCTCCCTCACTGTGTGTGTGTGAGTGTCCCTCCCTCGCTGTGTGTGTGTGTGTCCCTCCCTCGCTGTGTGTGTCCCTCCCTCGCTGTGTGAGTGTGTGTCCCTCCCTCGCTGTGTGTGTGTGTGTCACTCCCTCGCTGTGTGTGTGTGTGTGTGTCCCTCCCTCGCTGTGTGTGTCACTCCCTCGCTGTTTGTGTGTGTGTTCCTCCCTCGATGTGTGTGTGTGTCCCTCACTCGCTGTGTGAGTGTGTGTCCCTCCCTCGCGGTGTGTGTGTGTCCCTCCCTCGCTTTGTGTGTCCCTCCATCGCTGTGTGTGTGTCCCTCCCTCGCTGTGTGTGCGTGTCCCTCCCTCGCTGTGTGCGTGTCCCTCCCTCGCTGTGTGTGTGTGTCCCTCCCTCGCTGTGTGTGTGTCCCTCCCTCACTGTGTGTGTGTCCCTCACTCGCTGTGTGTGATTGTGTCCCTACCTCGCTGTGTGTGTGTGTGTGTCCCTCCCTCGCTGCGTGTGTGTCCCTCCCACGCCGCGTGTGTGTGTCCCTCCCTCACTGTGTGTGAGTGTGTCCCTCCCTCGCTGTGTGTGTGTGTGTCCCTCCCTCGCTGTGTGTGTGTATCCCTCCCACGCTCCGTGTGTCCCTCCCTCGCTGCGTGTGTGTCCCTCCCTCGCTGCGTTTGTGTCCCTCCCTCGCTGCGTGCGTGTCCCTCCCTCGCTGTGTGCGTGTCCCTCCCTCGCTGTGTGTGTGCGTCCCTCCCTCGCTGTGTGTGTGTGTGTGTGTGTGTGTGTGTGTGTCCCTCCCTCGCTGTGTGCGTGACCCTCCCTCGCTGTGTGTGTGTGTCCCTCCCTCGCTGTGTGTGTGTCCATCCCTCGCTGTGTGTGTCCCTCCCTCGCTGTGTGAGTGTGTGTCCCTCCCTCGCTGTGTGTATCCCTCCCTCGCTGTGTGTATGTGTGTCCCTCCCTCGCTGTGTGTGTGTGTCCCTCCCTCGCTGTGTGTGTCCCTCCCTCGCTGTGTGTGTGTCCCTCCCTCGCTGTGTGTGCGTGACCCTCCCTCGCTGTGTGCGTGTCCCTCCACCGCTGTGTGTGTGTGTCCCTCCCTCACTGTGTGTGTGTGTGTCCCTCCCTCGCTGTGTGTGTGTGTGTCCCTCCCTCGCTGTGTTTGTGTGTGTCCCTCCCTCGCTGTGTGACTGTGTGTCCCTCCCTCGCGGTGTGTGTGTGTCCCTCCCTCGCTCTGTGTGTGTGTGTGTGTGTCCCTCCCTCGCTGTTTGTGTGTGTGTCCCTCCCTCGCTGTGTGTGTGTGTGTGTCCCTCCCTCGCTGCGTGTGTGTGTGTCCCTCCCTCGCTGCGTGTGTGTGTGTCCCTCCCTCACTGCGTGTGAGTGTGTCCCTCCCTCGCTGTGTGAGTGTGTCCCTCCCTCGCTCTGTGTGTGTGTGTCCCTCCCTCGCTGCGTGTGTGTCCCTTCCTCGCTGCGTGTGTGTCCCTCCCTCGCTGTGTGCGTGTCCCTCCTTCGCTTTGTGCGTGTCCCTCCCTCGCAGTGTGCGTGTCCCTCCCTCGCTGTGTGTGTGTGCCCCTCCCTCGCTGTGTGTGTGTGTCCCTCTCTCGCATTGTGTGTGTGTGTGTGTGTGTGTGTCCCTCCCTCGCTGTGTGCGTGACCATCCCTCGCTGTGTGTGTGTGTCCCTCCCTCGCTGTGTGTGTCCCTCCTTCGCTGTGTGTGTGTGTCCCTCCCTCGCTGTTTTTGTGTCCCCCTCCCTCGCTGTGTGTGTGTGTCCCTCGCTCGCTGTGTGTGTGTGTCCCTCCCTCGCTGTGTGTGTGTGTGTGTCCCTCCCTCGCTGTGTGTGTGTGTGTCCCTCCCTCGCTGTGTGTGTGTGTGTGTGTGTCCCTCCCTCGCTGTGTGTGTGTGTCCCTCCCCCGCTGTGTGGGTGTGTCCCTCCCTCGCTGCGTGTCCCCCTCCCTCCCTGTGTGTGATCCCCTCCCTCGCTGTGTGTGTGTCCCTCCCTCGCTGTGTGTGTGTCCCTCCCTCGCTGTGTGTGTGTCCCTCCCTCCCTGTGTGTGTGTGTGTCCCTCCCTCGCTGTGTGTGTGTGTCCCTCCCTCGCTATGTGTGTGTGTGTGTCCCTCCCTCGCTGTGTGTGTGTGTGTGTCCCTCCCTCGCTGTGTGTGTGTGTCCCTCCCTCGCTGTGTGTGTCCCTCCCTCGCTGTGTGTGTGTCCCTCCCTCGCTGCGTGTGTGTCCCTCCCTCGCTGTGTGGGCGTGTCCCTCCCTCGGTGTGTGTGTGTGTCCCTCCCTCGCTGTGTGCGTGTGTCCCTCCCTCGCTGTGTGCGTGTGTCCCTCCTTCGCTGTGTGTGTGTGTCCCTCCCTCACTGTGTGAGTGTGTGTCTCTCCCTCGCTGTGTGAGTGTGTGTCTATCCCTCGCTGTGTGTGTGACCCTCCCTCGCTGTGTGAGTGTGTGTCCCTGCCTCGCTGTGTGTATGTGTGTGTGTCCCCCTCCCTCGCTGTGTGTGTGTGTGTCCCTCCCTCGCTGTGTGAGTGTGTGTCCCTCCCTCGCTGTGTGAGTATGTGTCCCTCCCTCGCTGTGTGTGTGTGTCCCTCCCTCGCTGTGTGAGTGTGTGTCACTCCCTCGCTGTGTGTGTGTCCCTCCCTCGCTGTGTGTGTGTCCCTCCCTCGCGGTGTGTGTCCCTCCCACGCTGTGTGTGTGTCCCTCCCTGGCTGCGTGTGTGTCCCTCCCTCGCTGCGTGTGTGTGTCCCTCCCTCGCTGCGTGTGTGTGTCCCTCCCTCGCTGCGTGTGTGTGTGTCCCTCCCTCGCTCTGTGTGTGTGTCTTCCCTCGCTGTGTGAGTGTGTCCCTCCCTCGCTGTGTGAGTTTGTCCCTCCCTCGCTGTGTGAGTGTGTCCCTCCCTCGCTGTGTGTGTGTGTCCCTCCCTCACTGTGTGTGTGTGTGTCCCTCCCTCGCTATGTGAGTGTGTGTCCCTCCCTCGCTGTGTGAGTGTGTGTCCCTCCCTCGCTGTGTGTGTGTGTCTCCCTCCCTCGCTGTGTGAGTGTGTCCCTCCCTCGCTGTGTGTGTGTCCATCCCTCGCTGTGTGTGTGTGTGTCCGTCCCTCGCTGTGTGTGTCCATCCCTCGCTGTGTGTGTCCGTCCCTCGCTGTGTGTGTGTGTCCCTCCCTCGCTGTGTGTGTGTCCCTCCCTCGCTGCGTGTGTGTCCCTCCCTCGCTGCGTGTGTGTCCCTCCCTCGCTGCGTGTGTCCCTCCCTCGCTGCGTGTGTGTCCCTCCCTCGCTGTGTGTGTGTGTCCCTCCCTCGCTGTGTGTGTGTGTCCCTCCCTCGCTGTGTGTGTCCATCCCTCGCTGTGTGTGTCCATCCCTCGCTGTGTGTGTCCATCCCTCGCTGTGTGTGTCCGTCCCTCGCTGTGTGTGTCCCTCCCTCGCTGCGTGTGTGTCCCTCCCTCGCTGCGTGTGTGTCCCTCCCTCGCTGCGTGTGTGTCCCTCCCTCGCTGCGTGTGTCCCTCCCTCGCTGCGTGTGTGTCCCTCCCTCGCTGTGTGTGTGTGTGTCCCTCCCTCGCTGTGTGAGTGTGTGTCCCTCACTCGCTGTGTGTGTGTGTCCCTCCCTCGCTGTGTTTGTGTGTCCCTCCCTCGCTGTGTTTGTGTGTGTCCGTCCCTCGCTGTGTGTGTTGTCCGTCCCTCGCTGTGTGTGTGTGTGTCCCTCCCTCGCTGTGTGTGTGTGTCCCTCCCTCGCTGTGTGTGTGTGTCCCTCCCTCGCTGTGTGTGTCCCTCCCTCGCTGTATGTGTCCCTCCCTCGCTGTGTGTGTGTGTCCCTCCTTCACTGTGTGTGTGTGTGTGTCCCTCCCTCGCTATGTGAGTATGTGTCCCTCCCTCGCTGTGTGAGTGTGTGTCCCTCCCTCGCTGTGTGAGTGTGTGTCGCTCCCTCGCTGTGTGTGTGTGTGTCCCTCCCTCGCTGTGTGTGTGTTTCTCCCTCCCTCGCTGTGTGTGTGTGTCCCTCCCTCGCTGTGTGTGTGTGTCCCTCCCTCGCTGTGTGTGTGTGTCCGTCCCTCGCTGTGAGTGTCCATCCCTCGCTGTGTGTGTCCGTCCCTCGCTGTGTGTGTGTCCCTCCCTCGCTGTGTGTGTGTCCCTCCCTCGCTGCGTGTTTGTCCCTCCCTCGCTGCGTGTGTGTCCCTCCCTCGCTGCGTGTGTCCCTCCCTCGCTGCGTGTGTCCCTCCCTCGCTGTGTGTGTGTGTCCGTCCCTCGCTGTGTGTGTCCGTCCCTCGCTGTGTGTGTCCCTCCCTCGCTGCGTGTGTGTTCCTCCCTCGCTGTGTGTGTGTCCCTCCCTCGCTGCGTGTGTGTCCCTCCCTCGCTGTGTGTGTGTGTCCCTCCCTCGCTGTGTGTGTCCCTCCCTCGCTGTGTGAGTGTGTGTCCCTCCCTCGCGGTGTGTGTGTGTCCCTCCCTCGCTGTGTGTGTGTGTGTGTGTCCCTCCCTCGCTGTGTGTGTGTCCCTCCCTCGCTGTGTGTGTGTGTGTGTGTCCCTCCCTCGCTGTGTGTGTGTGTGCCCCTCCCTCGCTGTGTGTGTGTGTGTCCCTCCCTCGCTGTGTGTGTGTGTCCCTCCCTCGCTGTGTGTGTCCCTCCCTCGCTGTGTGTGTGTGTCCCTCCCTCGCTGTGTGTGTCCCTCCCTCGCTGTGTGAGTGTGTGTCCCTCCCTCGCTGTGTGTGTGTGTGCCCCTCCCTCGCTGTGTGTGTGTGTGTCCCTCCCTCGCTGTGTGTGTGTGTCCCTCCCTCGCTGTGTGTGTCCCTCCCTCGCTGTGTGTGTGTGTCCCTCCCTCGCTGTGTGTGTCCCTCCCTCGCTGTGTGAGTGTGTGTCCCTCCCTCGCTGTGTGTGTGTGTCCCTCCCTCGCTGTGTGTGTGTGTGCCCCTCCCTCGCTGTGTGTGTGTGTGTCCCTCCCTCGCTGAGTGTGTGTGTCCCTCCCTCGCTGTGTGTGTCCCTCCCTCGCTGTGTGTGTGTGTCCCTCCCTCGCTGTGTGTGTCCCTCCCTCGCTGTGTGAGTGTGTGTCCCTCCCTCGCGGTGTGTGTGTGTCCCTCCCTCGCTGTGTGTGTGTGTGTGTGTCCCTCCATCGCTGTGTGTGTGTCCCTCCCTCGCTGTGTGTGTGTGTGTGTGTCCCTCCCTCGCTGCGTGTGTGTCCCTCCCTCGCTGCGTGTGTGTGTGTCCCTCCCTCGCTGCGTGTGTGTGTGTCCCTCCCTCGCTGTGCGAGTGTGTGTCCCTCCCTCGCTGTGTGTGTGTGTGTCCCTCCCTCGCTGCGTGTGTGTCCTTCCCTCGCTGTGTGCGTGTCCCTCCCTCGCTGTGTGCGTGTCCCTCCCTCGCTGTGTGCGTGTCCCTCCCTCGCTGTGTGCGTGTCCCTCCCTCGCTTGTGTGTGTGTCCCTCCCTCGCTGTGTGCGTGTCCCTCCCTCGCTGTGTGCGTGTCCCTCCCTCGCTTGTGTGTGTGTCCCTCCCTCGCTGCGTGTGTGTCCCTCCCTCGCTGTGTGCGTGACCCTCTCTCGCTGTGTGTGTGTGTCCCTCCCTCGCTGTGTGTGTGTGTCCCTCCCTCGCTGTGTGTGTCCCTCCCTCGCTGTGTGTGTGTGTGTCCCTCCCTCGCTGTGTGTTTCCCTCCCTCGCTGTGTGTGTGTCCCCCTCCCTCGCTCTGTGTGTGTGTGTGTGTGTCCCTCCCTCGCTGTGTGTGCGTATCCCTCCCTCGCTGTGTGTGTGTGTCCCTCCCTCGCTGTGTGTGTGTGTGTGTCCCTCCCTCGCTGTGTGTGTGTGTGTGTGTGTGTGTCCCTCCCTCGCTGTGTGTGTGTGTCCCTCCCACGCTGTGTGTGTGTGTCCCTCCCTCGCTGTGTGTCCCCCTCCCTCGCTGTGTGACCCCCTCCCGCGCTGTGTGTGTGTCCCTCCCGCGCTGTGTGTGTGTCCCTCCCTCGCCGTGTGAGTGTGTGTCCCTCCCTCGCTGTGTGAGTGTGTGTCCCTCCCTCGCCGTGTGAGTGTGTGTCCCTCCCTCGCTGTGAGTGTGTGTGTCCCTCCCTCGCTGTGTGTGTGTGTGTGTGTCCCTCCCTCGCTGTGTGTGTGTGTGTCCCTCCCTCGCTGTGTGTGTGTGTCCGTCCCTCGCTGTGTGTGTGTGTCCCTCCCTCGCTGTGTGTGTCCCTCCCTCGCTGTGTGTGTCCCTCCCTCGCTGTGTGTGTGTCCCTCCCTCGCTGTGTGTGTGTCCCTCCCTCGCTGTGTGTGTGTGTCCCTCCCTCGCTGTGTGCGTGTGTCCCTCCCTCGCTGTGTGCGTGTGTCCCTCCCTCGCTGTGTGTGTGTGTGTCCCTCCCTCATTGTGTGAGTGTGTGTCCCTCCCTCGTTGTGTGAGTGTGTGTCCCTCCCTCGCCGTGTGAGTGTGTGTCCCTCCCTCGCTGTGTGTGTGTGTGACCCACCCTCGCTGTGTGAGTGTGTGTCCTTCCCTCGCTGTGTGTGTGTGTGTGTCCCTCCCTCGCTGTGTGTGTGTGTCCCTCCCTCGCTGTGTGTGTGTGTGTCTGTCCCTCGCTGTGTGAGTATGTGTCCCTCCCTCGCTGTGTGAGTATGTGTCCCTCCCTCGCTGTGTGAGTGTGTGTCCCTCCCTCGCTGTGTGTCCCTCCCTCGCTTTGTGTGTGTCCCTCCCTCGCTGTTTGTGTGTCCCTCCCACGCTGTGTGTGTGTCCCTCCCTCGCTGCGTGTGTGTCCCTCCCTCGCTGCGTGTGTGTCCCTCCCTCGCTGTGTGTGTATGTGTGTCCCTCCGTCGCTGTGTGTGTGTGTCCCTCCCTCGCTGCGTGTGTGTGTCCCTCCCTCGCTGTGTGTGTGTGTCCCTCCCTCGCTCTGTGTGTGTGTCTTCCCTCGCTGTGTGAGTGTGTCCCTCCCTCGCTGTGTGAGTGTTTCCCTCCCTCGCTGTGTGTGTGTGCCCCTCCCTCGCTGTGTGTGTGTGTCCCTCCCTCGCTCTGTGTGTGTGTCTTCCCTCGCTGTGTGAGTGTGTCCCTCCCTCGCTGTGTGTGTGTGTCCCTCCCTCGCTGCGTGTGTGTGTCCCTCCCTCGCTGTGTGTGTGTGTCCCTCCCTCGCTGTGTGTGTGTGTCTTCCCTCGCTGTGTGAGTGTGTCCCTCCCTCGCTGTGTGTGTGTGTCCCTCCCTCGCTGCGTGTGTGTGTCCCTCCCTCGCTGTGTGTGTGTGTCCCTCCCTCGCTCTGTGTGTGTGTCTTCCCTCGCTGTGTGAGTGTGTCCCTCCCTCGCTGTGTGAGTGTTTCCCTCCCTCGCTGTGTGTGTGTGCCCCTCCCTCACTGTGTGTGTGTGTGTGTCCCTCCCTCGCTGTGTGAGTGTGTCCCTCCCTCGCTGTGTGAGTGTTTCCCTCCCTCGCTGTGTGTGTGTGTCCCTCCCTCGCTGCGTGTGTGTGTCCCTCCCTCGCTGTGTGTGTGTGTCCCTCCCTCGCTCTGTGTGTGTGTCTTCCCTCGCTGTGTGAGTGTGTCCCTCCCTCGCTATGTGAGTGTGTGTCCCTCCCTCGCTGTGTGAGTGTGTGTCCCTCCCTCGCTGTGTGTGTGTGTCTCCCTCCCTCGCTGTGTGTGTGTGTCTCCCTCCCTCCCTGTGTGTGTGTGTCCCTCCCTCGCTGTGTGTGTGTGTCCCTCCTTCGCTGTGTGTGTGTCCGTCCCTCGCTGTGTGTGTCCATCCCTCGCTGTGTGTGTCCGTCCCTCGCTGTGTGTGTCCCTCCCTCGCTGCGTGTGTGTCCCTCCCTCGCTGCGTGTGTGTCCCTCCCTCGCTGCGTGTGTGTCCCTCCCTCGCTGCGTGTGTGTCCCTCCCTCGCTGCGTGTGTCCCTCCCTCGCTGCGTGTGTGTCCCTCCCTCGCTGCGTGTGTGTCCCGCCCTCGCTGCGTGTGTGTCTCTCCCTCGCTGTGTGTGTCCCTCCCTCGCTGTGTGAGTGTGTATCCCTCCCTCGCTGTGTGTGTGTGTCCCTCCCTCGCTGTGTGTGTGTGTCCCTCCCTCGCTGTGTGTGTGTGTGTCCGTCCCTCGCTGTGCGTGTGTGTCCCTCCCTCGCTGTGTGTGTGTGTCCCTCCCTCGCTGTGTGTGTGTGTCCCTCCCTGGCTGTGTGTGTCCCTCCCTGGCTGTGTGTGTCCCTCCCTCGCTGTGTGTGTGTGTCCCTCCCTCGCTGTGTGTGTCCCTCCCTCGCTGTGTGTGTGTGTCCCTCCCTCACTGTGTGTGTGTGTCCCTCCCTCGCTGTGTGTGTCCCTCCCTGGCTGTGTGTGTCCCTCCCTCGCTGTGTGTGTGTGTCCCTCCCTCGCTGTGTGTGTGTGTCCCTCCCTCGCTGTGTGTGTCCCTCCCTGGCTGTGTGTGTCCCTCCCTCGCTGTGTGTGTGTGTCCCTCCCTCGCTGTGTGTGTCCCTCCCTCGCTGTGTGTGTGTGTCCCTCCCTCACTGTGTGTGTGTGAGTCCGTCCCTCTCTGTGTGTGTGTGTCCGTCCCTCGCTGTGTGTGTGTGTGTCCCTCCCTCGCTGTGTGTGTGTGTCCCTCCCTCGCTGTGTGTGTCCCTCCCTGGCTGTGTGTGTCCCTCCCTCGCTGTGTGTGTGTGTCCCTCCCTCGCTGTGTGTGTCCCTCCCTGGCTGTGTGTGTCCCTCCCTCGCTGTGTGTGTGTGTCCCTCCCTCGCTGTGTGTGTGTGTCCCTCCCTCACTGTGTGTGTGTGTCCCTCCCTCGCTGTGTGTGTGTGTCCCTCCCTCGCTGTGTGTGTGTGTGTCCCTCCCTCGCTGTGTGTGTGTGTCCCTCCCTCGCTGTGTGTGTGTCCCTCCCTCGCTGTGTGTGTCCCTCCCTCGCTGTGTGTGTCCCACCCTCGCTGTGTGTGTGTGTCCCTCCCTCGCTGTGTGTGTGTGTCCCCCACACTGCGTGTGTGTCTCTCCCTCGCTGTGTGTGTATGTGTGTCCCTCCCTCGCTGTGTGTGTATGTGTGTCCCTCCCTCGCTGTGTGTGTGTGTGTCCCTCCCTCGCTGTGTGAGTGTGTCCCTCCCTCGCTGTGTGTGTGTGTCCCTCCCTCACTGTGTGTGTGTGAGTGTCCCTCCCTCGCTATGTGAGTGTGTGTCCCTCCCACGCTGAGTGAGTGTGTGTCCCTCCCTCGCTGTGTGAGTGTGTGTCCCTCCCTCGCTGTGTGTGTGTGTGTCCCTCCCTCGCTGTGTGTGTGTGTCTCCCTCCCTCCCTGTGTGTGTGTGTCCCTCCTTCGCTGTGTGTGTGTCCGTCCCTCGCTGTGTGTGTCCATCCCTCGCTGTGTGTGTCCGTCACTCGCTGTGTGTGTCCCTCCCTCGCTCTGTGTGTGTCCGTCCCTCGCTGCGTGTGTGTCCCTCCCTCGCTGCGTGTGTGTCCCTCCCTCGCTGCGTGTGTGTCCCTCCCTCGCTGCGTGTGTGTCTCTCCCTCGCTGCGTGTGTCCCTCCCTCGCTGCGTGTGTGTCCCTCCCTCGCTGCGTGTGTGTCCCTCCCTCGCTGTGTGTGTCCCTCCATGGCTGTGTGAGTGTGTATCCCTCCCTCGCTGTGTGTGTGTGTCCCTCACTCGCTGTGTGTGTGTGTCCCTCCCTCGCTGTGTGTGTGTGTCCCTCCCTCGCTGTGTGTGTGTGTGTCCGTCCCTCGCTGTGTGTGTGTGTCCGTCCCTCGCTGTGTGTGTGTGTCCGTCCCTCGCTGTGTGTGTGTGTCCCTCCCTCGCTGTGTGTGTGTGTCCCTCCCTCGCTGTGTGTGTCCCTCCCTGTCTGTGTGTGTCCCTCCCTCGCTGTGTGTGTGTGTCCCTCCCTCGTTGTGTGTGTCCCTCCCTCGCTGTGTGTGTGTGTCCCTCCCTCGCTGTGTGTGTGTGTGTCCCTCCCTCGCTGTGTGTGTCCCTCCCTCGCTGTGTGTGTGTCCCTCCCTCACTGTGTGTGTGTGTCCCTCCCTCGCTGTGTGTGTGTGTCCCTCCCTCGCTGTGTGTGTGTGTGTCCCTCCCTCGCTGTGTGTGTGTCCCTCCCTCGCTGTGTGTGTGTCCCTCCCTCGCTGTGTGTGTCCCACCCTCGCTGTGTGTGTGTGTCCCTCACTCGCTGTGTGTGTGTGTCCCTCTCTCGCTGTGTGTGTCCCTCCCTCGCTGTGTGTGTGTCACTCCCTCGCTATGTGTGCGTGGCCCTCCCTCGCTGTGTGCGTGTCCCTCCCTCCCTGTGTGTGTGTGTCCCTCCCTCACTGTGTGTGTGTGCGTCCCTCCCTCACTGTGTGTGTTTGGGTCCCTTCCTCACTGTGTGTGTGTGTGTCCCTCCCTCGCTGTGTGTGTGTGTGTCCCTCCCTCGCTGTGCGTGTCCCTCCCTCGCTGTGTGTGTGTGTCCCTCCCTCGCTGTGTGTGTCCCTCCCTCGCTGTGTGTGTGTCCCTCCCTCGCTGTGTGTGTGTGTACCTCCCTCGCTGTGTGCGTGTCCCTCCCTCGCTGTGTGTGTGTGTCCCTCCCTCACTGTGTGTGTGTGTCCCTCCCTCACTGTGTGTGTGTGTGTCCGTCCCTCGCTGTGTGTGTGTGTGTTCCTCCCTCGCTGTGTGTGTCCCTCCCTCGCTGTGTGTGTGTCCCTCCCTCACTGTGTGTGTGTGTCCCTCCCTCGCTGTGTGTGTGTGTCCCTCCCTCGCTGTGTATGTGTGTGTCCCTCCCTCCCGGTGTGTGTGTGTCCCTCCCTCGCTATGTGTGTGTGTCCCTCCCTCGCTGTGTGAGTGTGTCCCTCCCTCGCTGTGTGAGTGTGTCCCTCCCTCGCTGTGTGTGTGTCCCTCCCTCGCTGTGTGTGTGTGTCCCTCCCTCGCTGTGTGTGTGTGTCCCTCCCTCGCTGTGTGTGTGTGTCCCTCCCTCGCTGTGTGTGTGTGTCCCTCCCTCGCTGTGTGTGTGTGTGTCCGTCCCTCGCTGTGCGTGTGTGTCCCTCCCTCGCTGTGTGTGTGTGTCCCTCCCTCGCTGTGTGTGTGTGTCCCTCCCTCGCTGTGTGTGTCCCTCCCTGGCTGTGTGTGTCCCTCCCTCGCTGTGTGTGTGTGTCCCTCCCTCGCTGTGTGTGTGTGTCCCTCCCTCGCTGTGTGTGTCCCTCCCTCGCTGTGTGTGTGTGTCCCTCCCTCGCTGTGTGTGTCCCTCCCTCGCTGTGTGAGTCCGTCCCTCGCTGTGTGTGTGTGTCCCTCCCTCGCTGTGTGTGTGTGTGTCCCTCCCTCGCTGTGTGTGTGTGTCCCTCCCTCGCTGTGTGTGTGTCCCTCCCTCGCTGTGTGTGTCCCTCCCTCGCTGTGTGTGTCCCACCCTCGCTGTGTGTGTGTGTCCCTCACTCGCTGTGTGTGTGTGTCCCTCTCTCGCTGTGTGTGTCCCTCCCTCGCTGTGTGTGTGTCACTCCCTCGCTATGTGTGCGTGGCCCTCCCTCGCTGTGTGCGTGTCCCTCCCTCCCTGTGTGTGTGTGTCCCTCCCTCACTGTGTGTGTGTGCGTCCCTCCCTCACTGTGTGTGTTTGGGTCCCTTCCTCACTGTGTGTGTGTGTGTCCCTCCCTCGCTGTGTGTGTGTGTGTCCCTCCCTCGCTGTGCGTGTCCCTCCCTCGCTGTGTGTGTGTGTCCCTCCCTCGCTGTGTGTGTCCCTCCCTCGCTGTGTGTGTGTCCCTCCCTCGCTGTGTGTGTGTGTCCCTCCCTCGCTGTGTGCGTGTCCCTCCCTCGCTGTGTGTGTGTGTCCCTCCCTCACTGTGTGTGTGTGTCCCTCCCTCACTGTGTGTGTGTGTGTCCGTCCCTCGCTGTGTGTGTGTGTGTCCCTCCCTCGCTGTGTGTGTCCCTCCCTCGCTGTGTGTGTCCCTCCCTCGCTGTGTGTGTGTCCCTCCCTCACTGTGTGTGTGTGTCCCTCCCTCGCTGTGTGTGTGTGTCCCTCCCTCGCTGTGTATGTGTGTGTCCCTCCCTCGCTATGTGTGTGTGTCCCTCCCTCGCTGTGTGAGTGTGTCCCTCCCTCGCTGTGTGAGTGTGTCCCTCCCTCGCTGTGTGTGTGTCCCTCCCTCGCTGTGTGTGTGTGTCCCTCCCTCGCTGTGTGTGTGTCCCTCCCTCGCTGTGTGCGTGTCCCTCCCTCCCTGTGTGTGTGTGTCCCTCCATCGCTGTGTGTGTGTGTGTCCCTCCCTCGCAGTGTGTGTGTGTCCCTCACTCGCTGTGTGTGTGTGTCCCTCCCTCGCTCTGTGTGTGTGTCCCTCCCTCGCTGTGTGTGTCCCTCCCTCGCTGTGTGTGTCCCTCCCTCGCTGTGTGTGTCCCACCCTCGCTGTGTGTGTGTGTGTCCCTCCCTCGCTGTGTGTGTGTGTGTGTGTCCCTCCCTCGCTGTGTGTATCCCTCCCTCGCTGTGTGTGTGTCCCTCCCTCGCTGTGTGTGCGTCCCTCCCTCAGTGTGTGTGAGTGTGTCCCTCCCTCACTGTGTGTGTGTGTGTGTCCCTCCCTCGCTGTGTGTGTGTGTGTCCCTCCCTCGCTGTGTGAGTGTGTGTCCCTCCCTCGCTGTGTGTGTCCCTCCCTCGCTGTGTGTGTGTGTGTCCCTCCCTCGCTGTGTGTGTGTGTGTCCCTCCCTCGCTGTGTGTGTGTGTGTGTGTGTGTCCCTCCCTCGCTGTGTGCGTGTCCCTCCCTCGCTGTGTGTGTGTCCCTCCCTCGCTGTGTGTGTGTGTCCCTCACTCGCTGTGTGTGTGTGTGTCCCTCCCTCGCTGTGTCTATCCCTCCCTCGCTGTGTGAGTGTGTGTCCCTCCCTCGCGGTGTGTGTATGTCCCTCCCTCGCTTTGTGTGTCTCTCCCTCGCTGTGTGTGTGTCCCTCCCTCGCTGTGTGTGTGTCCCTCCCTCGCTGTGTGTGCGTGTCCCTCCCTCGCTGTGTGTGTGTGTCCCTCCCTCGCTGTGTGTGTGTGTGTCCCTCCCTCACTGTGTGTGTGTGTGTCCGTCCCTCGCTGTGTGTGTCCCTCCCTCGCTGTGTGACTGTGTGTCCCTCCCTCGCGGGGTGTGTGTGTCCCTCCCTCGCTGTGTGTGTGTGTCCCTCCCTCGCTGTGTGTGTGTGTCCCTCCCTCGCTGTGTGTGTGTCCCTCCCTCGCTGTGTGTGTCCCACCCTCGCTGTGTGTGTGTGTCCCTCACTCGCTGTGTGTGTGTGTCCCTCTCTCGCTGTGTGTGTCCCTCCCTCGCTGTGTGTGTGTCCCTCCCTCGCTGTGTGTGCGTGGCCCTCCCTCGCTGTGTGCGTGTCCCTCCCTCCCTGTGTGTGTGTGTCCCTCCCTCACTGTGTGTGTGTGCGTCCCTCCCTCACTGTGTGTGTTTGGGTCCCTTCCTCACTGTGTGTGTGTGTGTCCCTCCCTCGCTGTGTGTGTGTGTGTCCCTCCCTCGCTGTGCGTGTCCCTCCCTCGCTGTGTGTGTGTGTCCCTCCCTCGCTGTGTGTGTCCCTCCCTCGCTGTGTGTGTGTCCCTCCCTCGCTGTGTGTGTGTGTCCCTCCCTCGCTGTGTGCGTGTCCCTCCCTCGCTGTGTGTGTGTGTCCCTCCCTCACTGTGTGTGTGTGTCCCTCCCTCACTGTGTGTGTGTGTCCCTCCATCGCTGTGTGTGTGTGTGTCCCTCCCTCGCAGTGTGTGTGTGTCCCTCACTCGCTGTGTGTGTGTGTCCCTCCCTCGCTCTGTGTGTGTGTCCCTCCCTCGCTGTGTGTGTCCCTCCCTCGCTGTGTGTGTCCCACCCTCGCTGTGTGTGTGTGTGTCCCTCCCTCGCTGTGTGTGTGTGTGTGTGTGTGTCCCTCCCTCGCTGTGTGCGTGTCCCTCCCTCGCTGTGTGCGTGTCCCTCCCTCGCTGTGTGTGTGTGTCCCTCACTCGCTGTGTGTGTGTGTGTCCCTCCCTCGCTGTGTGTATCCCTCCCTCGCTGTGTGTGTGTCCCTCCCTCGCTGTGTGTGCGTCCCTCCCTCAGTGTGTGTGAGTGTGTCCCTCCCTCACTGTGTGTGTGTGTGTGTCCCTCCCTCGCTGTGTGTGTGTGTGTGTCCCTCCCTCGCTGTGTGTGTCCCTCCCTCGCTGTGTGAGTGTGTGTCCCTCCCTCGCTGTGTGTGTCCCTCCCTCGCTGTGTGTGTGTGTGTCCCTCCCTCGCTGTGTGTGTGTGTGTGTGTGTGTCCCTCCCTCGCTGTGTGCGTGTCCCTCCCTCGCTGTGTGCGTGTCCCTCCCTCGCTGTGTGTGTGTGTCCCTCACTCGCTGTGTGTGTGTGTGTCCCTCCCTCGCTGTGTCTATCCCTCCCTCGCTGTGTGAGTGTGTGTCCCTCCCTCGCGGTGTGTGTATGTCCCTCCCTCGCTTTGTGTGTCTCTCCCTCGCTGTGTGTGTGTCCCTCCCTCGCTGTGTGTGTGTCCCTCCCTCGCTGTGTGTGCGTGTCCCTCCCTCGCTGTGTGTGTGTGTCCCTCCCTCGCTGTGTGTGTGTGTGTCCCTCCCTCACTGTGTGTGTGTGTGTCCCTACCTCGCTGTGTGTGTGTGTGTCCGTCCCTCGCTGTGTGTGTCCCTCCCTCGCTGTGTGACTGTGTGTCCCTCCCTCGCGGGGTGTGTGTGTCCCTCCCTCGCTGTGTGTGTGTGTGTGTGTCCCTCCCTCGCTGTGTGTGTGTCCCTCCCTCGCTGTGTGTGTGTGTGTCCCTCCCTCGCTGCGTGTGTGTCCCTCCCTCGCTGCGTGTGTGTGTGTCCCTCCCTCGCTGTGTGTGTGTGTCCCTCCCTCGCTGTGTGTGTGTATCCCTCCCACGCTCCGTGTGTCCCTCCCTCGCTGCGTGTGTGTCCCTCCCTCGCTGCGTGTGTGTCCCTCCCTCGCTGTGTGTGTGTCCCTCCCTCGCTGTGTGTGTGTGTCCCTCCCTCGCTGTGTGTGTGCGTCCCTCCCTCGCTGTGTGTGTGTGTGTGTGTGTGTGTCCCTCCCTCGCTGTGTGCGTGACTCTCCCTCGCTGTGTGTGTGTGTCCCTCCCTCGCTGTATATGTGTCCATCCCTCGCTGTGTGTGTCCCTCCCTCGCTGTGTGTGTGTGTGTCCGTCACTCACTGTGTGTGTGTGTGTCCCTCACTCACTGTGTGTGTGTGTGTCCCTTCCTCAGTGTGTGTGTGTGTCTGTCCCTCCCTCGCTGCGTGTGTCCCTCCCTCGCAGCGTGTGTGTCCCTCCCTCGCAGCGTGTGTGTCCCTCCCTCGCTGCGTGTGTGTCCCTCCCTCGCTGCGGGTGTGTCCCTCACTCGCTGTTTGTGTGTCCCTCCATCGCTGCGTGTGTCCCTCCCTCGCAGCGTGTGTGTCCCTCCCTCGCAGCGTGTGTGTCCCTCCCTCGCTGCGTGTGTGTCCCTCCCGCGCTGCGTGTGTGTCCCTCCCTCGCTGCGGGTGTGTCCCTCCCTCGCTGCGTGTGTGTCACTCCCTCGCTGCGTGTGTGTCCCTACCTCGCTGCGTGTGTCCCTCCCTCGCTTTGCGTGTGTGTCCCTCCCTCGCTTTGTGTGTGTGTCCCTCCCTCGCTTTGTGTGTGTGTCCCTCCCTCGCTGTGTGTGTGTGTCCCTCCCTCGCTGTATGTGTGTCCGTCCCTCCCTCGCTGTGTGTGTGTGTGTCCCTCCCTCGCTGTGTGTGTGTGTGTGTCCCTCCCTCGCTGTGTGTGTGTGTCCGTCCCTCGCTGTGTGTGTGTCCCTCCCTCGCTGTGTGTGTGTGTCCCTTCCTCGCTGTGTGTGTGTGTCCGTCCATCGCTGTGTGTGTTCATCCCAAGCTGTGTGTGTCCGTTCCCTCGCTGTGTGTGTCCCTCCCTCGCTGTGTGTGTGTCCCTCCCTCGCTTTGTGTTTCCCTCCCACGCTGCGTGTGTGTCCCTCCCTCGCTGCGTGTGTGTCCCTCCCTCGCTGTGTGTGTCCCTCCCTCGCTGTGTGTGTCCCTCCCTCGCTGTGTGTGTCCCTCCCTCGCTGTGTGTGTCCCTCCCTCGCTGTGTGTGTCCCTCCCTCGCTGTGTGTGTCCCTCCCTCGCTGTGTGAGTCCCTCCCTCGCTGTGTGTGTGTGTCCCTCCCTCGCTGTGTGTGTGTGTGCCCCTCCCTCTCAGTGTGTGTGTGTGTGTCCCTCCCTCGCTGTGTGTGTGTGTCCCTCCCTCGCTGTGTGTGTGTGTCCCTCCCTCGCTGTGTGTTTCCCTCCCTCGCTGTGTGTTTCCCTCCCTCGCTGTGTGTGTGTGTGCCCCTCCCTCTCAGTGTGTGTGTGTGTGTCCCTCCCTCGCTGTGTGTGTGTGTGTCCCTCCCTCGCTGTGTGTGTGTGTCCCTCCCTCGCTGTGTGTGTGTGTCCCTCCCTCGCTGTGTGTTTCCCTCCCTCGCTGTGTGTGTCCCTCCCTCGCTTTGTGTGTCCCTCCCTCGCTTTGTGTGTGTCTCCCTCCCTCGCTCTGTGTGTGTCCCTCCCTCGCTGTGTGTGTCCCTCCCTCGCTGTGTATGTGTATGTCCCTCCCTCGCTGTGTGTGTGTGTGTCCCTCCCTCGGTGTGTGTTTGTGTCCCTCCCTCGCTGTGTGTGTGTGTCCCTCCCTCGCTTTGTGTGTGTGTCCCTCCCTCGCTGTGTGTGTCCCTCCCGCGCTGTGTGTGTGTCACTCCTTCACTGTGTGTGTGTGTCCCTCCCTCGCTGTGTGTGTGTCCGTCACTCGCTGTGTGTGTGTGTCCCTCCCTCGCCGTGTGTGTGTCCGTCCCTCGCTGTGTGTGTGTGTGTCCCTCCCTCGCTGTGTGTGTGTGTCCCTCCCTCGCTGTGTGTGTGTCCCTCCCTCGCTGTGTGTGTGTGTGCCCCTTCCTCGCTGTGTGTGTGTGTCCGTCCCTCGCTGTGTGTGTTCATCCCTAGCTGTGTGTGTCCGTTCCCTCGCTGTGTGTGTCCCTCCCTCGCTGTGTGTGTCCCTCCCTCGCTTTGTGTGTGTCCCTCCCTCGCTGCGTGTGTGTCCCTCTCTCGCTGCGTGTGTGTCCCTCCCTCGCTGTGTGTGTCCCTCCCTCGCTGTGTGAGTCCCTCCCTCGCTGTGTGAATGTGTGTCCCTCCCTCGCTGTGTGTGTGTGTCCCTCCCTCGCTGTGTGTGTGTGTCCCTCCCTCGCTGTGTGTGTGTGTGCCCCTCCCTCTCAGTGTGTGTGTGTGTGTCCCTCCCTCGCTGTGTGTGTGTGTCCCTCCCTCGCTGTGTGTGTGTGTGTCCCTCCCTCGCTGTGTGTGTGTGTCCCTCCCTCGCTGTGTGTGTCCCTCCCTCGCTTTGTGTGTCCCTCCCTCGCTTTGTGTGTGTCTCCCTCCCTCGCTGTGTGTGTGTCCCTCCCTCGCTGTGTGTGTCCCTCTCTCGCTGTGTGTGTGTATGTCCCTCCCTCGCTGTGTGTGTGTGTGTCCCTCCCTCGCTGTGTGTGTCCCTCCCTCGCTGTGTGTGTGTCACTCCTTCACTGTGTGCGTGTGTCCCTCCCTCGCTGTGTGTGTGTCCGTCCCTCCCTCGCTGTGTGTGTGTGTCCCTCCCTCGCTGTGTGTGTGTGTCCCTCCCTCGCTGTGTGTGTGTGTCCCTCCCTCGCTGTGTGTGTGTGTCCCTCCCTCGCTGTGTGTGTGTGAGTCCGTCCCTCGCTGTGTGTGTGTGTCCCTCCCTCGCTGTGTGTGTGTGTGTCCCTCCCTCGCTGTGTGTGTGTGTCCCTCCCTCGCTGTGTGTGTGTCCCTCCCTCGCTGTGTGTGTCCCTCCCTCGCTGTGTGTGTCCCACCCTCGCTGTGTGTGTGTGTCCCTCACTCGCTGTGTGTGTGTGTCCCTCTCTCGCTGTGTGTGTCCCTCCCTCGCTGTGTGTGTGTCACTCCCTCGCTATGTGTGCGTGGCCCTCCCTCGCTGTGTGCGTGTCCCTCCCTCCCTGTGTGTGTGTGTCCCTCCCTCACTGTGTGTGTGTGCGTCCCTCCCTCACTGTGTGTGTTTGGGTCCCTTCCTCACTGTGTGTGTGTGTGTCCCTCCCTCGCTGTGTGTGTGTGTGTCCCTCCCTCGCTGTGCGTGTCCCTCCCTCGCTGTGTGTGTGTGTCCCTCCCTCGCTGTGTGTGTCCCTCCCTCGCTGTGTGTGTGTCCCTCCCTCGCTGTGTGTGTGTCCCTCCCTCGCTGTGTGTGTGTGTCCCTCCCTCGCTGTGTGCGTGTCCCTCCCTCGCTGTGTGTGTGTGTCCCTCCCTCACTGTGTGTGTGTGTCCCTCCCTCACTGTGTGTGTGTGTGTCCGTCCCTCGCTGTGTGTGTGTGTGTCCCTCCCTCGCTGTGTGTGTCCCTCCCTCGCTGTGTGTGTGTCCCTCCCTCACTGTGTGTGTGTGTCCCTCCCTCGCTGTGTGTGTGTGTCCCTCCCTCGCTGTGTATGTGTGTGTCCCTCCCTCCCGGTGTGTGTGTGTCCCTCCCTCGCTATGTGTGTGTGTCCCTCCCTCGCTGTGTGAGTGTGTCCCTCCCTCGCTGTGTGAGTGTGTCCCTCCCTCGCTGTGTGAGTGTGTCCCTCCCTCGCTGTGTGTGTGTCCCTCCCTCGCTGTGTGTGTGTGTCCCTCCCTCGCTGTGTGTGTGTCCCTCCCTCGCTGTGTGCGTGTCCCTCCCTCCCTGTGTGTGTGTGTGTGTGTCCCTCCATCGCTGTGTGTGTGTGTGTCCCTCCCTCGCAGTGTGTGTGTGTCCCTCACTCGCTGTGTGTGTGTGTCCCTCCCTCGCTCTGTGTGTGTGTCCCTCCCTCGCTGTGTGTGTCCCTCCCTCGCTGTGTGTGTCCCTCCCTCGCTGTGTGTGTCCCTCCCTCGCTGTGTGTGTCCCACCCTCGCTGTGTGTGTGTGTGTCCCTCCCTCGCTGTGTGTGTGTGTGTGTGTCCCTCCCTCGCTGTGTGTATCCCTCCCTCGCTGTGTGTGTGTCCCTCCCTCGCTGTGTGTGCGTCCCTCCCTCAGTGTGTGTGAGTGTGTCCCTCCCTCACTGTGTGTGTGTGTGTGTCCCTCCCTCGCTGTGTGTGTGTGTGTCCCTCCCTCGCTGTGTGTGTCCCTCCCTCGCTGTGTGAGTGTGTGTCCCTCCCTCGCTGTGTGTGTCCCTCCCTCGCTGTGTGTGTGTGTGTCCCTCCCTCGCTGTGTGTGTGTGTGTGTGTGTGTGTCCCTCCCTCGCTGTGTGCGTGTCCCTCCCTCGCTGTGTGTGTGTCCCTCCCTCGCTGTGTGTGTGTGTCCCTCACTCGCTGTGTGTGTGTGTGTCCCTCCCTCGCTGTGTCTATCCCTCCCTCGCTGTGTGAGTGTGTGTCCCTCCCTCGCGGTGTGTGTATGTCCCTCCCTCGCTTTGTGTGTCTCTCCCTCGCTGTGTGTGTGTCCCTCCCTCGCTGTGTGTGTGTCCCTCCCTCGCTGTGTGTGCGTGTCCCTCCCTCGCTGTGTGTGTGTGTCCCTCCCTCGCTGTGTGTGTGTGTGTCCCTCCCTCACTGTGTGTGTGTGTGTCCGTCCCTCGCTGTGTGTGTCCCTCCCTCGCTGTGTGACTGTGTGTCCCTCCCTCGCGGGGTGTGTGTGTCCCTCCCTCGCTGTGTGTGTGTGTGTGTGTCCCTCCCTCGCTGTGTGTGTGTCCCTCCCTCGCTGTGTGTGTGTGTGTCCCTCCCTCGCTGCGTGTGTGTCCCTCCCTCGCTGCGTGTGTGTGTGTCCCTCCCTCGCTGTGTGTGTGTGTCCCTCCCTCGCTGTGTGTGTGTATCCCTCCCACGCTCCGTGTGTCCCTCCCTCGCTGCGTGTGTGTCCCTCCCTCGCTGCGTGTGTGTCCCTCCCTCGCTGTGTGCGTGTCCCTCCCTCGCTGTGTGTGTGTGTCCCTCCCTCGCTGTGTGTGTGTCACTCCTTCACTGTGTGCGTGTGTCCCTCCCTCGCTGTGTGTGTGTCCGTCCCTCCCTCGCTGTGTGTGTGTGTGTCCCTCCCTCGCTGTGTGTGTGTGTGTCCCTCCCTCGCTGTGTGTGTGTCCCTCCCTCGCTGTGTGTGTGTCCCTCACTCGCTGTATGTGTGTCCGTCCCTCCCTCGCTGTGTGTGTGTGTGTCCCTCCCTCGCTGTGTGTGTGTGTCCCTCCCTCGCGTTGTGTGTGTGTCCCTCCCTCGCTGTGTGTGTCCCTCCCTCGCTGTGCGTGTGTGTGTCACTCCTTCACTGTGTGCGTGTGTCCCTCCCTCGCTGTGTGTGTCCGTTCCTCCCTCGCTGTGTGTGTGTGTGTCCCTCCCTCGCTGTGTGTGTGTGTCCCTCCCTCGTTGTGTGTGTGTCCCTCCCTCGCTGTGTGTGTATCCCTCCCTCGCTGTATGTGTGTCCGTCCCTCCCTCGCTGTGTGTGTGTGTGTCCCTCCCTCGCTGTGTGTGTGTGTGTCCCTCCCTCGCTGTTTGTGTGTCCGTCCCTCGCTGTGTGTGTTCATCCCTAGCTGTGTGTGTGTCCCTCCCTCGCTGTATGTGTGTCCGTCCCTCCCTCGCTGTGTGTGTGTGTGTCCCTCCCTCGCTGTGTGTGTGTGTGTCCCTCCCTCGCTGTGTGTGTGTCCGTCCCTCGCTGTGTGTGTTCATCCCTAGCTGTGTGTGTCCGTTCCCTTGCTGTGTGTGTCCCTCACTCGCTGTGTGTGTGTGTGTGTCCCTCCCTCGCTGTGTGTGTGTGTCCCTCCCTCGCTGTGTGTGTGTCCCTCCCTCGCTGTGTGTGTGTCCCTCACACGCTGCGTGTGTGTCCCTCACACGCTGCGTGTGTGTCCCTCCCTCGCTGCGTGTGTGTCCCTCCCTCGCTGTGTGTGTCCCTCCCTCGCTGTGTGTGTGTGTGTCCCTCCCTCGCTGTGTGAGTCCCTCCCTCCCTGTGTGAGTGTGTGTCCCTCCCTCGCTGTGTGTGTGTGTCCCTCCCTCGCTGTGAGTGGGTGTCCCTCCCTCGCTGTGTGTGTGTGTGCCCCTCCCTCTCAGTGTATGTGTGTGTGTCCCTCCCTCGCTGTGTGTGTGTGTCCCTCCCTCGCTGTGTGTGTGTGTCCCTCCCTCGCTGTGTGTGTGTGTGTCCCTCCCTCGCTGTGTGTGTGTGTCCGTCCCTCGCTGTGTGTGTCCCTCCCTCGCTGTGTGTGTGTGTTCCTCCCTCGCTGTGTGTGTCCCTCCTTCGCTGTGTGAGTCCCTCCCTCGCTGTGTGAGTGTGTGTCCCTCCCTCGCTGTGTGTGTGTGTCCCTCCCTCGCTGTGTGTGTGTCCCTCCGTCGCTGTGTGTGTGTGTGCCCCTCCCTCTCAGTGTGTGTGTGTGTGTCCCTCCCTCGCTGTGTGTGTGTGTCCCTCTTTCGCTGTGTGTGTGTGTCCCTTCCTCGCTGTGTGTGTGTGTGTCCCTCCCTCGCTGTGTGTGTGTGTCCCTCCCTCGCTGTGTGTGTGTGTCCCTCCCTCGCTGTGTGTGTCCCTCCCTCGCTTTGTGTGTCCCTCCCTCGCTTTGTGTGTGTCTCCCTCCCTCGCTGTGTGTGTGTCCCTCCCTCGCTGTGCGTGTCCCTCCCTCGCTGTGTGCGTGTCCCTCCCTCGCTGTGTGTGTGTCCCTCCCTCACTGCGTGTGAATGTGTCCCTCCCTCGCTGTGAGTGTGTGTCCCTCCCTCGCTGTGTGTGTGTGTGTCCCTCCCTCGCTGCGCCTGTGTCCCTCCCTCGCTGCGCCTGTGTCCCTCCTTCGCTGCGTGTGTGTCCCTCCCTCGCTGCGTGCGTGTCCCTCCCTCGCTGTGTGTGTGTCCCTTCCTCGCTGTGTGTGTGTATCCCTTCCTCGCTGCATGTGTGTGTGTGTGTGTGTGTGTGTGTGTGTCCCTCCCTCGCTGTGTGTGTGTGTGTGTGTCCCTCCCTCGCTGTGTGTGTGTGTCCCTCCCTCGCTGTGTGTGTCCCACCCTCGCTGTGTGTGTCCCGCCCTCGCTGTGTGTGTGTGTGTGTCCCTCCCTCGCTGTGTGTGTGTGTGTGTCCCTCCCTCGCTGTGTGTGTCCCTCCCTCGCTGTGTGTGTGTCCCTCCCTCCCTGTGTGTGCGTGTCCCTCCCTCGCTGTGTGCGTGTCCCTCCCTCGCTGTGTGTGTGTGTCCCTCCCTCACTGTGTGTGTGTGTGTCCCTCCCTCATTGTGTGTGTGTGTGTGTCCCTCCCTAGCTGTGTGTGTGTGTGTCCCTCCCTCGCTCTGTGTGTCCCTCCCTCGCTGTGTGAGTGTGTGTCCCTCCCTCGCTGTGTGTGTGTCCCTCACACGCTGCGTGTGTGTCCCTCACACGCTGCGTGTGTGTCCCTCCCTCGCTGCGTGTGTGTCCCTCCCTCGCTGTGTGTGTCCCTCCCTCGCTGTGTGTGTGTGTGTCCCTCCCTCGCTGTGTGAGTCCCTCCCTCCCTGTGTGAGTGTGTGTCCCTCCCTCGCTGTGTGTGTGTGTCCCTCCCTCGCTGTGAGTGGGTGTCCCTCCCTCGCTGTGTGTGTGTGTGCCCCTCCCTCTCAGTGTATGTGTGTGTGTCCCTCCCTCGCTGTGTGTGTGTGTCCCTCCCTCGCTGTGTGTGTGTGTCCCTCCCTCGCTGTGTGTGTGTGTGTCCCTCCCTCGCTGTGTGTGTGTGTCCGTCCCTCGCTGTGTGTGTCCCTCCCTCGCTGTGTGTGTGTGTTCCTCCCTCGCTGTGTGTGTCCCTCCTTCGCTGTGTGTGTGTGTGTCCCTCCCTCGCTGTGTGTGTGTGTCCCTCCCTCGCTGTGTGTGTGTCCCTCCGTCGCTGTGTGTGTGTGTGCCCCTCCCTCTCAGTGTGTGTGTGTGTGTCCCTCCCTCGCTGTGTGTGTGTGTCCCTCTTTCGCTGTGTGTGTGTGTCCCTTCCTCGCTGTGTGTGTGTGTGTCCCTCCCTCGCTGTGTGTGTGTGTCCCTCCCTCGCTGTGTGTGTGTGTCCCTCCCTCGCTGTGTGTGTCCCTCCCTCGCTTTGTGTGTCCCTCCCTCGCTTTGTGTGTGTCTCCCTCCCTCGCTGTGTGTGTGTCCCTCCCTCGCTGTGCGTGTCCCTCCCTCGCTGTGTGCGTGTCCCTCCCTCGCTGTGTGTGTGTCCCTCCCTCACTGCGTGTGAGTGTGTCCCTCCCTCGCTGTGAGTGTGTGTCCCTCCCTCGCTGTGTGTGTGTGTGTCCCTCCCTCGCTGCGCCTGTGTCCCTCCCTCGCTGCGCCTGTGTCCCTCCTTCGCTGCGTGTGTGTCCCTCCCTCGCTGCGTGCGTGTCCCTCCCTCGCTGTGTGTGTGTCCCTTCCTCGCTGTGTGTGTGTATCCCTTCCTCGCTGCATGTGTGTGTGTGTGTGTGTGTGTGTGTGTGTCCCTCCCTCGCTGTGTGTGTGTGTGTGTGTCCCTCCCTCGCTGTGTGTGTGTGTCCCTCCCTCGCTGTGTGTGTCCCACCCTCGCTGTGTGTGTCCCGCCCTCGCTGTGTGTGTGTGTGTGTCCCTCCCTCGCTGTGTGTGTGTGTGTGTCCCTCCCTCGCTGTGTGTGTCCCTCCCTCGCTGTGTGTGTGTCCCTCCCTCCCTGTGTGTGCGTGTCCCTCCCTCGCTGTGTGCGTGTCCCTCCCTCGCTGTGTGTGTGTGTCCCTCCCTCACTGTGTGTGTGTGTGTCCCTCCCTCATTGTGTGTGTGTGTCCCTCCCTAGCTGTGTGTGTGTGTGTCCCTCCCTCGCTCTGTGTGTCCCTCCCTCGCTGTGTGAGTGTGTGTCCCTCCCTCGCTGTGTGTGTCCCTCCCTCGCTGTGTGTGTGTGTCC
>NW_028270159.1:66396017-66398517 GCF_037043375.1 Chiloscyllium plagiosum
AGTCCAAGAGTGTGTGTGTGTGTGAGAGAGTCCAAGAGTGTGTGTGTGTGTGTGTGTGAGTCCGAGTGTGTGTGTGTGTGTGTGAGTCCAAGAGTGTGTGTGTGTGAGAGAGAGTCCAAGAGTGTGTGTGTGTGTGAGAGAGAGTCCAAGAGTGTGTGTGTGTGTGTGAGAGAGAGTCCAAGAGTGTGTGTGTGTGTGTGTGTGAGTCCAAGAGTCCCTGTGTGTGTGTGAGAGAGAGAGAGAGAGAGAGTCCCTGTGTGTGTGTGTGTGTGTGTGTGTGAGAGAGTCCAAGAGTGTGTGTGTGTGTGTGACAGAGAGTCCAAGAGTGTGTGTGTGTGTGAGAGTCCAAGAGTGTGTGTGTGTGTGTGAGAGAGAGAGAGAGAGAGAGTCCCTGTGTGTGTGTGTGTGTGTGTGAGAGAGAGTCCCTGTGTGTGTCTGAGAGAGAGTCCCTGTGTGTGTGTGTGTGTGTGTGTGTGAGAGTCCGTATGTGTGTGTGTGTGTGAGAGAGAGTCCCTGTGTGTATGTGTGTGTGTGTGTGTGTGTGAGAGTCCAAGAGTGTGTGTGTGTGTGTGTGAGTCCGTGTGTGTGAGTGAGAGAGTCCCTGTGTGTGTGTGAGAGAGAGTCCCTGTGTGTGTGTGAGAGAGAGTCCCTGTGTGTGTGTGTGTGTGAGAGAGAGTCCCTGTGTGTGTGTGTGTGTGAGAGAGAGAGAGTCCCTGTGTGTGTGTGAGAGAGAGAGTCCCTGTGTGTGTGTGAGAGAGAGAGAGTCCCTGTGTGTGTGTGTGTGTGAGAGTCCCTGTGTGTGTGTGTGTGTGTGAGAGTCTCTGTGTGTGTGTGTGTGTGTGAGAGAGTCTCTGTGTGTGTGTGTGTGTGAGAGAGTCTCTGTGTGTGTGTGTGTGTGTGAGAGAGAGCGTCCCTGTGTGTGTGTGTGTGTGTGTGAGAGAGAGAGTCCAAGAGTGTGTGTGTGTGTGTGTGTGTGTGAGTCCAAGAGTGTGTGTGTGAGTCCAAGAGTGTGTGTGTGTGTGTGTGTGAGTCCAAGAGTGTGTGTGTGTGTGTGAGAGAGTCCAAGAGTGTGTGTGTGTGTGTGAGAGAGTCCAAGAGTGTGTGTGTGTGTGAGAGAGAGTCCAAGAGTGTGTGTGTGTGTGTGTGAGAGAGTCCAAGAGTGTGTGTGTGTGTGAGAGAGAGAGAGAGTCCCTGTGTGTGTGTGTGTGTGAGAGAGAGTCCCTGTGTGTGTGTGAGAGAGAGAGAGTCCCTGTGTGTGTGTGAGAGAGAGAGAGTCCCTGTGTGTGTGTGTGTGTGTGTGTGTGTGAGAGAGAGTCCCTGTGTGTGTGAGAGAGAGAGAGAGTCCCTGTGTGTGTGTGTGTGAGAGAGAGTCCCTGTGTGTGTGTGTGTGAGAGAGAGTCCCTGTGTGTCTGTGTGAGAGTCCCTATGTGTGTGTGTGTGTGTGTGTGAGAGAGAGAGTCCCTGTGTGTGTGTGAGAGAGAGAGAGTCCCTGTGTGTGTGTGTGTGTGTGTGAGAGAGTCCAAGAGTGTGTGTGTGTGTGTGAGAGAGAGAGAGTCCCTGTGTGTGTGTGTGAGAGAGAGAGAGTCCCTGTGTGTGTGTGAGAGAGAGAGAGAGTCCCTGTGTGTGTGTGAGAGAGAGAGAGAGTCCCTGTGTGTGTGTGTGTGAGAGAGAGAGTGTGTGTGTGTGTGTGAGAGAGAGAGTCCCTGTGTGTGTGTGAGAGAGAGAGTCCCTGTGTGTGTGAGAGAGAGAGTCCCTGTGTGTGTGTGAGAGAGAGTCCCTGTGTGTGTGTGTGTGAGAGAGTCCCTGTGTGTGTGTGTGAGAGAGAGTCCCTGTGTGTGTGTGTGAGAGAGAGTCCCTGTGTGTGAGAGAGAGTCCCTGTGTGTGTGTGTGTGTGAGAGAGAGAGTCCCTGTGTGTGTGTGTGTGAGAGAGTCACTGTTTGTGTGTGAGAGAGAGAGAGTCCCTGTGTGTGTGAGTCCAAGAGTGTGTGTGTGTGTGTGAGTGTGTGTGTGTGTGAGTCCAAGAGTGTGTGTGTGTGAGAGAGTCCAAGAGTGTGTGTGTGTGTGTGTGAGAGAGTCCAAGAGTGTGTGTGTGTGTGTGTGTGAGTCCAGGAGTGTGTGTGTGTGTGTGTGTGTGTGTGTGTGTGTGTGTCCAAGAGTGTGTGTGTGTGTGTGTGTGTCCAAGAGTGTGTGTGTGTGTGTGTGAGTCCAAGAGTGTGTGTGTGTGTGTGAGTCCAAGAGTGTGTGTGTGTGTGTGAGAGAGAGAGAGTCCCTGTGTGTGTGTGTGAGAGAGAGTCCCTGTGTGTGTGTGTGAGAGAGAGTCCCTGTGTGTGTGTGTGAGAGAGAGTCCCTGTGTGTGTGTGAGAGAGAGAGTCCCTGTGTGTGTGTGTGTGTGAGTCCAAGAGTGTGTGTGTGTGAGTGAGTCCAAGAGTGTGTGTGTGTGAGTGAGTCCAAGAGTGTGTGTGTGTGAGTGTGAGTGTGTGTGTGTGTGAGTCCAAGAGTG
>NW_028270159.1:66421017-66423517 GCF_037043375.1 Chiloscyllium plagiosum
GTGTGTGTGAGAGAGAGAGAGTCCCTGTGTGTGTGTGTGAGAGAGAGAGTCCCTGTGTGTGTTTGTGTGTGTGTGTGTGAGAGAGAGAGAGTCCCTGTGTGTGTGTGTGTGTGAGAGAGAGAGAGAGAGAGAGAGAGTCCCTGTGTGTGTGTGTGTGCGTGTGTGTGAGGGAGAGAGAGAGTGTCACTGTGTGTGTGTGTGTGTGAGAGAGAGAGAGAGTCCCTGTGTGTGTGTGTGTGAGAGAGAGAGAGAGAGAGTCCCTGTGTGTGTGTGTGAGAGAGAGAGAGAGTCCGTGTGTGTGTGTGTGTGTGTGTGTGAGAGAGAGTCCCTGTCTGTGTGTGTGTGTGAGAGAGTCCAAGAGTGTGTGTGTGTGTGTGAGAGAGAGAGTCCAAGAGTGTGTGTGTGTGAGAGTCCAAGAGTGTGTGTGTGTGAGTCCAAGAGTGTGTGTGTGTGTGAGAGAGTCCAAGAGTGTGTGTGTGTGTGTGTGTGAGAGAGTCCAAGAGTGTGTGTGTGTGTGTGAGAGAGAGTCCAATAGTGTGTGTGTGTGTGTGTGTGTGTGTGAGAGAGAGAGAGTCCCTGTGTGTGTGTGTGTGAGAGAGAGTCCCTGTGTGTGTGTGTGTGTGTGTGTGTGTGTGTGTGTGTGAGAGAGAGAGAGAGAGAGTCCCTGTGTGTGTGTGAGAGAGAGAGTCCCTGTGTGTGTGTGTGTGTGTGAGAGAGAGAGAGTCCCTGTGTGTGTGTGTGTGAGAGAGAGAGAGTCCCTGCGTGTGTGTGTGTGAGAGAGAGTCCCTGTGTGTGTGTGTGTGTGTGTGTGTGAGAGAGAGAGAGAGAGAGAGTCCCTGTGTGTGTGTGTGAGAGAGTGTGTGTGTGTGTGTGAGAGAGAGTCCGTGTGTGTGTGTGTGTGTGTGTGTGAGAGAGTCCGTGTGTGTGTGTGTGTGTGTGTGTGTGTGTGAGAGAGAGTCTGTGTGTGTGTGTATGTGTGTGTGTGTGAGAGAGAGAGTCCCTGTGTGTGTGTGTGTGTGAGAGAGAGCGAGTCCCTGTGTGTGTGTGTGTGTGTGAGAGAGAGAGTCCCTGTGTGTGTGTGTGTGTGAGAGAGAGCGAGTCCCTGTGTGTGTGTGTGTGTGAGAGAGAGAGAGTCCCTGTGTGTGTGTGTGTGTGTGTGTGTGTGAGAGAGAGAGAGTCCCTGTGTGTGTGTGTGTGAGAGAGAGAGAGTCCCTGTGTGTGTGTGTGTGTGTGTGTGTGAGAGAGAGTCCCTGTGTGTGTGTGTGTGTGTGTGTGTGTGTGAGAGAGAGAGTCCCTGTGTGTGTGTGGGTTTGTGTGTGTGTGAGAGAGAGTCCCTGTGTGTGTTTGTGTGTGTGTGAGAGAGAGAGTCCCTGTGTGTGTGTGTGTTTGTGTGTGTGTGAGAGAGAGTCCCTGTGTGTGTGTGTGTGAGAGAGAGAGAGTCCCTGTGTGTGTGTGTGTGTGTGTGTGAGAGAGAGTCCCTGTGTGTGTGTGTGTTTGTGTGTGTGTGAGAGAGAGTCCCTGTGTGTGTTTGTGTGTGTGTGAGAGAGAGTCCCTGTGTGTGTGTGTGTTTGTGTGTGAGAGAGAGTCCGTGTGTGTGTGAGAGAGAGTCCCTGTGTGTGTTTGTGTGTGTGTGAGAGAGAGTCCCTGTGTGTGTGTGTGTGTGTGTGTGTGAGAGAGTCCCTGTGTGTGTGTGTGTGTGTGTGTGTGAGAGAGTCCCTGTGTGTGTGTGTGTGAGAGAGAGAGAGTCCGTGTGTGTGTGTGTGAGAGAGAGTCCCTGTGTGTGTGTGTGTGTGAGAGAGAGTCCCTGTGTGTGTGTGTGTGTGAGAGAGAGAGTCCCTGTGTGTGTGTGTGTGTGTGTGTGTGAGAGAGAGTCCCTGTGTGTGTGTGTGTTTGAGAGAGAGTCCCTGTGTGTGTGTGTGTGTGAGAGAGAGAGTCCCTGTGTGTGTGTGTGTGTGTGTGGGAGAGAGTCCCTGTGTGTGTGTGTGTGAGAGAGAGTCCCTGTGTGTGTGTGTGTGTGAGAGAGAGAGTCCCTGTGTGTGTGTGTGAGAGAGAGAGTCCCCGTGTGTGTGTGTGTGTGTGTGTGTGAGAGAGAGTCCCCGTGTGTGTGTGTGAGAGAGAGTCCCTGTGTGTGTGTGTGAGAGAGAGAGACCCTGTGTGTGTGTGTGTGTGAGAGAGAGTCCCCGTGTGTGTGTGTGTGTGTGTGAGAGAGAGACCCCGTGTGTGAGAGAGAGAGTCCCTATGTGTGTGTGTGAGAGAGAGTCCCTGTGAGTGTGTGTGTGTGTGTGTGTGTGTGTGAGAGAGAGTCCCTGTGTGTGTGTGTGTGTGTGTGTGTGTGTGTGAGAGAGAGAGAGTCCCTGTGTGTGTGTGTGTGAGAGAGTCCCTGTGTGTGTGTGTGTGAGAGAGTCCGTGTGTGTGTGTGTGAGAGAGAGTCCCTGTGTGTGTGTGTGTGTGTGTGTGAGAGAGAGAGAGAGTCCCTTTGTGTGTGTGTGTGTGAGAGAGA
>NW_028270159.1:66426017-66428517 GCF_037043375.1 Chiloscyllium plagiosum
GTGTGTGTGTGTGTGTGAGAGAGAGAGTCCCTGTGTGTGTGTGTGTGAGAGAGAGAGAGTCCCTGTGTGTGTGTGTGTGTGTGTGTGTGTGTGAGAGAGAGAGTCCCTGTGTGTGTGTGTGAGAGAGAGAGAGTCCCTGTGTGTGTGTGTGTGTGAGAGAGAGAGAGTCCCTGTGTGTGTGTGTGTGTGTGTGTGAGAGAGAGAGTCCCTGTGTGTGTGTGTGTGTGTGTGTGTGAGAGAGAGAGAGAGTCCCTGTGTGTGTGTGTGTGTGAGAGAGAGAGAGTCCCTGTGTGTGTGTGTGTGTGTGTGTGAGTGTGTGAGAGAGAGAGAGTCCCTGTGTGTGTGTGTGTGAGAGAGAGAGTCCCTGTGTGTGTGTGTGTGTGTGAGAGAGAGAGTCCGTGTGTGTGTGTGTGTGTGTGAGAGAGAGAGTCCCTGTGTGTGTGTGTGTGTGTGTGAGAGAGAGAGTCCCCGTGTGTGTGTGTGTGTGAGAGAGAGTCCCCGTGTGTGTGTGTGTGTGTGAGAGAGTCCCTGTGTGTGTGTGTGAGAGAGAGAGACCCTGTGTGTGTGTGTGTGTGTGAGAGAGAGTCCCCGTGTGTGTGTGTGAGAGAGAGACCCCGTGTGTGAGAGAGAGAGTCCCTATGTGTGTGTGTGAGAGAGAGTCCCTGTGTGTGTGTGTGTGTGTGTGTGTGTGAGAGAGAGTCCCTGTGTGTGTGTGTGTGAGAGAGAGAGAGTCCCTGTGTGTGTGTGTGTGAGAGAGTCCCTGTGTGTGTGTGTGTGTGTGTGTGTGAGAGAGAGAGAGTCCCTTTGTGTGTGTGTGTGTGTGTGTGTGTGTGAGAGAGAGAGAGTCCCTGTGTGTGTGTGTGTGTGTGAGAGAGAGAGTCCCTGTGTGTGTGTGAGAGAGAGTCCCTGTGTGTGTGTGTGTGTGTGTGAGAGAGAGAGAGAGAGAGTCCGTGTGTGTGTGTGTGTGTGTGTGAGAGAGAGAGTCCCTGTGTGTGTGTGTGTGAGAGAGAGAGTCCCTGTGTGTGTGTGTGTGAGAGAGTCCCTGTGTGTGTGTGAGAGAGAGTCCCTGTGTGTGTGCGCGTGTGTGTGAGAGAGAGTCCCTGTGTGTGTGTGTGTGTGAGAGAGAGTCCCTGTGTGTGTGTGTGTGTGAGAGAGAGTCCCTGTGTGTGTGTGAGAGAGAGTCCCTGTGTGTGTGTGTGTGTGAGAGAGAGAGAGAGAGTCCCTGTGTGTGTGTGTGAGAGAGAGAGAGTCCCTATGTGTGTGTGTGTGAGAGAGAGTCCCTATGTGTGTATGTGTGTGTGTGTGTGTGTGAGAGAGAGTCCCTGTGTGTGTGTGAGAGAGAGAGAGAGTCCCTGTGTGTGTGTGTGAGAGAGAGAGAGAGTCCCTGTGTGTGTGTGTGTGTGAGAGAGAGAGAGAGTCCCTGTGTGTGTGTGTGTGTGTGTGTGTGTGTGTGTGTGTGTGTGTGTGTGTGTGAGAGAGAGAGTCCCTGTGTGTGTGTGTGTGTGTGTGAGAGAGAGAGAGAGTCCCTGTGTGTGTGTGTGTGAGAGAGAGAGAGTCCCTGTGTGTGTGTGTGTGTGTGTGTGTGAGAGAGAGAGAGTCCCTGTGTGTGTGTGTGTGTGTGTGTGTGAGAGAGAGAGAGTCCCTGTGTGTGTGTGTGAGAGAGAGTCCCTGTGTGTGTGTGTGTGTGAGAGAGAGTCCCTATGTGTGTGTGTGTGTGTGTGTGTGTGTGTGAGAGAGAGAGTCCCTGTGTGTGTGTGTGTGAGAGAGAGAGAGTCCCTGTGTGTGTGTGTGTGTGTGTGTGTGTGTGAGAGAGAGAGTCCCTGTGTGTGTGTGTGAGAGAGAGAGAGTCCCTGTGTGTGTGTGTGTGTGAGAGAGAGAGAGTCCCTGTGTGTGTGTGTGTGTGAGAGAGAGAGAGTCCCTGTGTGTGTGTGTGAGAGAGAGAGAGAGTCCCTGTGTGTGTGTGTGTGTGAGAGAGAGAGAGAGTCCCTGTGTGTGTGTGTGTGTGTGTGTGTGTGTGTGTGTGTGTGTGTGTGTGTGAGAGAGAGAGTCCCTGTGTGTGTGTGTGTGTGTGTGAGAGAGAGAGAGAGTCCCTGTGTGTGTGTGTGTGAGAGAGAGAGAGTCCCTGTGTGTGTGTGTGTGTGTGTGTGTGAGAGAGAGAGAGTCCCTGTGTGTGTGTGTGTGTGTGTGTGTGAGAGAGAGAGAGTCCCTGTGTGTGTGTGTGAGAGAGAGTCCCTGTGTGTGTGTGTGTGTGAGAGAGAGTCCCTATGTGTGTGTGTGTGTGTGTGTGTGTGTGTGAGAGAGAGAGTCCCTGTGTGTGTGTGTGTGAGAGAGAGAGAGTCCCTGTGTGTGTGTGTGTGTGTGTGTGTGTGTGAGAGAGAGAGTCCCTGTGTGTGTGTGTGAGAGAGAGAGAGTCCCTGTGTGTGTGTGTGTGTGAGAGAGAGAGAGTCCCTGTGTGTGTGTGTGTGTGAGAGAGAGAGAGTCCCTGTGTGTGTGTGTGTGT
>NW_028270159.1:66458517-66463517 GCF_037043375.1 Chiloscyllium plagiosum
GAGAGAGAGAGTCCCTGTGTGTGTGTGTGTGTGAGAGAGAGAGAGAGTCCCTGTGTGTGTGTGTGTGTGAGAGAGAGAGAGTCCCTGTGTGTGTGTGTGTGAGAGAGAGAGAGTCCCTGTGTGTGTGTGTGTGTGAGAGAGAGAGAGAGTCCCTATGTGTGTGTGTGTGAGAGAGAGTCCCTATGTGTGTATGTGTGTGTGTGTGTGAGAGAGAGAGTCCCTGTGTGTGTGTGTGTGAGAGAGAGAGTCCCTGTGTGTGTGTGTGTGTGTGTGGGAGAGAGTCCCTGTGTGTGTGTGTGTGAGAGAGAGAGTCCCTGTGTGTGTGTGTGTGTGTGAGAGAGAGAGTCCCTGTGTGTGTGTGTGTGTGTGAGAGAGAGAGTCCCCGTGTGTGTGTGTGTGTGTGAGAGAGTCCCTGTGTGTGTGTGTGAGAGAGAGAGACCCTGTGTGTGTGTGTGTGTGAGAGAGAGTCCCCGTGTGTGTGTGTGAGAGAGAGACCCCGTGTGTGAGAGAGAGAGTCCCTATGTGTGTGTGTGAGAGAGAGTCCCTGTGTGTGTGTGTGTGTGTGTGTGTGTGTGTGAGAGAGAGAGTCCCTGTGTGTGTGTGTGTGAGAGAGAGAGAGTCCCTGTGTGTGTGTGAGAGAGTCCCTGTGTGTGTGTGTGTGTGTGAGAGAGAGAGAGAGTCCCTTTGTGTGTGTGTGTGTGTGTGTGTGTGTGAGAGAGAGAGTCCCTGTGTGTGTGTGTGTGTGTGAGAGTGTCCCTGTGTGTGTGTGTGTGTGTGAGCGAGAGAGTCCCTGTGTGTGTGTGCGAGAGAGTCCCTGTGTGTGTGTGTGTGTGTGTGTGTGTGTGTGTGTGTGTGTGTGTGTGAGAGAGAGAGTCCGTGTGTGTGTGTGTGTGAGAGAGAGTCCCTGTGTGTGTGTGTGTGTGAGAGAGAGTCCCTGTGTGTGTATGTGTGTGAGAGAGTCCCTGTGTGTGTGTGTGTGAGAGAGTCCCTGTGTGTGTGTGTGAGAGAGTCCCTGTGTGTGTGTGTGAGAGAGAGTCCCTGTGTGTGTGTGTGTGTGTGTGAGAGCAGAGTCCCTGTGTGTGTGCGCGTGTGTGTGAGAGAGAGTCCCTGTGTGTGTGTGTGTGTGAGAGAGAGTCCCTGTGTGTGTGTGAGAGAGAGTCCCTGTGTGTGTGTGTGTGTGTGTGTGTGAGAGAGAGAGAGAGTCCCTGTGTGTGTGTGTGAGAGAGAGAGAGTCCCTATGTGTGTGTGTGTGAGAGAGAGTCCCTATGTGTGTATGTGTGTGTGTGTGTGTGAGAGAGAGAGAGTCCCTGTGTGTGTGTGTGAGAGAGAGAGAGAGTCCCTGTGTGTGTGTGTGAGAGAGAGAGAGAGTCCCTGTGTGTGTGTGTGTGAGAGAGAGAGAGAGTCCCTGTGTGTGTGTGTGTGTGTGTGTGTGTGTGTGTGTGTGTGTGAGAGAGAGAGAGTCCCTGTGTGTGTGTGTGTGTGTGAGAGAGAGAGAGTCCCTGTGTGTGTGTGTGTGAGAGAGAGAGTCCCTGTGTGTGTGTGTGTGTGTGTGTGTGAGAGAGAGAGTCCCTGTGTGTGTGTGTGTGTGTGTGTGTGAGAGAGAGAGAGTCCCTGTGTGTGTGTGTGAGAGAGAGTCCCTGTGTGTGTGTGTGTGTGAGACAGAGTCCCTATGTGTGTGTGTGTGTGTGTGTGTGAGAGAGAGAGAGTCCCTGTGTGTGTGTGTGTGAGAGAGAGAGAGTCCCTGTGTGTGAGAGAGAGAGAGTCCCTGTGTGTGTGTGTGTGTGTGTGTGAGAGAGAGAGTCCCTGTGTGTGTGTGTGTGTGTGAGAGAGAGAGAGAGAGAGTCCCTGTGTGTGTGTGTGTGAGAGAGAGAGAGTCCCTGTGTGTGTGTGTGTGTGTGTGTGTGTGTGAGAGAGAGTCCCTGTGTGTGTGTGTGTGTGTGTGTGTGAGAGAGAGAGTCCCTGTGTGTGTGTGTGTGTGTGAGAGAGAGAGTCCCTGTGTGTGTGTGTGTGTGTGTGTGTGAGAGAGAGAGAGTCCCTGTGTGTGTGTGTGTGTGTGTGAGAGAGAGAGAGTCCCTGTGTGTGTGTGTGTGTGTGTGAGAGAGAGAGAGAGTCCCTGTGTGTGTGTGTGTGAGAGAGAGAGAGTCCCTGTGTGTGTGTGTGTGTGTGTGAGTGTGTGAGAGAGAGAGAGTCCCTGTGTGTGTGTGTGAGAGAGAGTCCCTGTGTGTGTGAGAGAGAGAGAGTCCCTGTGTGTGTGTGTGTGTGTCTGAGAGTCCAAGAGTGTGTGTGTGTGAGAGAGTCCAAGTGTGTGTGTGTGTGTGAGAGAGAGAGTCCAAGAGTGTGTGTGTGAGATCCAAGAGTGTGTGTGTGTGTGTGTGTGTGTGTGAGAGTCCAAGAGTGTGTGTGTGTGTGAGTCCAAGAGTGTGTGTGTGTGTGTGTGTGTGTGAGTCCAAGAGTGTGTGTGTGTGTGTGTGAGTCCAAGAGTGTGTGTGTGCGAGTCCAAGAGTGTGTGTGTGTGTGTGAGTCCAAGAGTGTGTGTGTGTGAGTCCAAGAGTGTGTGTGTGTGTGAGTCCAAGAGTGTGTGTGTGTGAGTCCAAGAGTGTGTGTGTGTGTGTGTGTGTGTGAGAGAGTCCAAGAGTGTGTGTGTGTGTGAGAGAGTCCAAGAGTGTGTGTGTGTGTGTGTGTGAGAGTGAGAGTCCAAGAGTGTGTGTGTGTGTGAGAGAGAGAGTCCCTGTGTTTGTGTGTGTGTGAGAGAGAGAGAGAGTCCGTATGTGTGTGTGTGTGTGTGAGAGAGAGAGAGTCCCTTTGTGTGTGTGTGTGTATGTGTGTGTGAGAGAGAGAGTCCCTGTGTGTGTGTGTGTGTGTGAGAGAGAGAGAGTCCCTGTGTGTGTGTGTGTGTGAGAGAGAGAGAGTCCCTGTGTGTGTGTGTGTGAGAGAGAGAGAGTCCCTGTGTGTGTGTGTGTGAGAGAGAGAGTCCCTATGTGTGTGTGTGTGTGAGAGAGAGAGAGAGAGTCCCTGTGTGTGTGTGTGTGTGTGTGTGAGAGAGAGAGAGAGAGTCCCTGTGTGTGTGTGTGTGTGTGTGTGTGAGAGAGAGAGTCCCTGTGTGTGTGTGTGTGTGTGTGTGAGAGAGAGAGTCCCTGTGTGTGTGTGTGTGTGTGTGTGTGAGAGAGAGAGAGTCCCTGTGTGTGTGTGAGAGAGAGAGTCCCTGTGTGTGTGTGTGTGAGAGAGAGTCCCTGTGTGTGTGAGAGAGAGAGTCCCTGTGTGTGTGTGTGTGTCTGAGAGTCCAAGAATGTGTGTGTGTGTGAGAGAGTCCAAGTGTGTGTGTGTGAGAGAGAGTACAAGAGTGTGTGTGTGAGATCCAAGAGTGTGTGTGTGTGTGTGTGTGAGAGTCCAAGAGTGTGTGTGTGTGAGTCCAAGAGTGTGTGTGTGTGTGTGAGTCCAAGAGTGTGTGTGTGTGAGTCCAAGAGTGTGTGTGTGTGAGTCCAAGAGTGTGTGTGTGCGAGAGTCCAAGAGTGTGTGTGTGCGAGAGTCCAAGAGTGTGTGTGTGTGTGAGTCCAAGAGTGTGTGTGTGTGAGTCCAAGAGTGTGTGTGTGAGAGTCCAAGAGTGTGTGTGAGTGTGTGTGTGAGAGAGTCCAAGAGTGTGTGTGTGTGAGAGTGAGAGTCCAAGAGTGTGTGTGTGTGTGAGAGAGTCCCAGAGTGTGTGTGTGAGAGAGAGAGTCCCTGTGTTTGTGTGTGTGTGAGAGAGAGAGTCCCTGTGTGTGTGTGTGAGAGAGAGAGAGAGTCCCTGTGTGTGTGAGAGAGAGAGAGTCTGTGTGTGTGTGTGTGTGTGTGAGAGAGAGAGTCCCTGTGTGTGTGTGTGTGTGAGAGAGAGTCCCTATGTGTGTGTGTGTGTGTGTGTGTGTGTGAGAGAGAGAGAGTCCCTGTGTGTGTGTGTGTGTGTGAGAGAGAGAGAGAGAGTCCCTGTGTGTGTGTGTGTGTGTGTGTGTGTGTGTGAGAGAGAGAGAGTCCCTGTGTGTGTGTGTGTGTGTGTGTGAGAGAGAGAGAGAGTCCCTGTGTGTGTGTGAGAGAGAGAGAGTCCCTGTGTGTGTGTGTGTGTGTGTGTGAGAGAGAGAGTCCCTGTGTGTGTGTGTGTGTGTGTGTGTGAGAGAGAGAGAGAGTCCCTGTGTGTGTGTGTGTGTGTGAGTGTGTGAGAGAGAGTCCCTGTGTGTGTGAGAGAGAGAGAGTCCCTGTGTGTGTGTGTGTGTGTCTGAGAGTCCAAGAGTGTGTGTGTGTGTGAGAGAGTCCAAGTGTGTGTGTGTGTGTGAGAGAGAGAGTCCAAGAGTGTGTGTGTGAGATCCAAGAGTGTGTGTGTGTGTGAGAGAGTCCAAGAGTGTGTGTGTGTGTGTGTGTGTGTGTGTGTGTGTGTGAGTCCAAGAGTGTGTGTGTGTGTGTGAGTCCAAGAGTGTGTGTGTGTGTGTGTGTGAGTCCAAGAGTGTGTGTGTGTGAGTCCAAGAGTGTGTGTGTGTGTGTGAGTCCAAGAGTGTGTGTGTGTGTGAGTCCAAGAGTGTGTGTGTGTGTGTGTGAGAGAGAGTCCAAGAGTGTGTGTGTGTGTGAGAGAGTCCAAGAGTGTGTGTGTGTGTGTGTGTGAGAGTCCCTATGTGTGTGTGTGTTTGTGAGAGAGAGAGTCCCTTTGTGTGTGTATGTGTGTGTGTGTGTGAGAGAGAGAGTCCCTGTGTGTGTGTGTGTGTGTGTGTGTGTGTGTGTGAGAGAGAGAGAGTCCCTGTGTGTGTGTGTGTGTGTGTGTGTGAGAGAGAGAGAGTCCCTGTGTGTGTGTGTGTGTGTGTGTGTGTGAGAGAGAGTCCCTGTGTGTGTGTGTGTGTGTGTGTGTGTGTGTGTGAGAGAGAGTCCGTGTGTGTGTGTGAGAGAGAGTCCCTGTGTGTGTGTGAGAGAGAGAGAGTCCCTGTGTGTGTGTGTGTGAGAGAGTCCCTATGTGTGTGTGTGTGTGTGTGTGAGAGAGAGAGTCC
>NW_028270159.1:66506017-66508517 GCF_037043375.1 Chiloscyllium plagiosum
AGAGAGAGAGAGTCCCTGTGTGTGTGTGTGTGAGAGAGAGAGAGTCCCTGTTTGTGTGTGTGAGAGAGAGTCCCTGTGTGTGTCTGTGTGAGTCAGAGAGTCCCCGTGTGTGTGTGTGTGTGTGTGAGAGAGAGAGTCCCTGTGTGTGTGTGTGTGTGTGAGAGAGAGTCCCTGTGTGTGTGTCTGAGAGTCCAAGAGTGTGTGTGTGTGAGAGAGTCCAAGAGTGTGTGTGTGTGTGTGAGAGAGTCCAAGAGTGTGTGTGTGAGAGAGTCCAAGAGTGTGTGTGTGTGTGTGTGTGTGTGAGAGAGAGTCCAAGAGTGTGTGTGTGTGTGTGTGTGTGTGAGAGAGTCCAAGAGTGTGTGTGTGAGATCCAAGAGTGTGTGTGTGAGATCCAAGAGTGTGTGTGTGTGTGTGAGTCCAAGAGTGTGTGTGTGTGTGTGTGTGTGAGAGTCCAAGAGTGTGTGTGTGAGTCCAAGAGTGTGTGTGTGCGAGTCCAAGAGTGTGTGTGTGTGTGTGTGTGAGTCCAAGAGTGTGTGTGTGTGTGAGAGTCCAAGAGTGTGTGTGTGTGTGTGTGTGCGAGTCCAAGAGTGTGTGTGTGTGTGTGTGTGTGAGTCCAAGAGCGTGTGTGTGTGTGTGTGTGTGTGTGTGTGTGTGAGTCCAAGAGTGAGTGTGTGTGTGTGAGTCCAAGAGTGTGTGTGTGTGTGTGAGTCCTAGAGTGTGTGTGTGTGTGTGAGTCCAAGAGTGTGTGTGTGTGAGTCCAAGAGTGTGTGTGTGTGTGTGTGAGTCCAAGAGTGTGTGTGAGTCCAAGAGTGTGTGTGTGTGTGTGTGTGAGAGAGTCCAAGAGTGTGTGTGTGTGTGTGTGTGTGTGTGTGTGTGTGAGAGAGAGAGAGTCCCTGTGTGTGTGTGTGTGTGTGTGTGAGAGAGAGAGAGTGTCCCTGTGTGTGTGTGTGTGTGTGTGTGAGAGAGAGAGAGTGTCCCTGTGTGTGTATGTGTGTGAGAGAGAGAGAGTCCCTGTGTGTGTGTGTGTGTGAGAGAGAGAGAGTCCCTGTGTGTGTGTGTGTGAGAGAGAGAGAGAGAGTCCCTGTGTGTGTGTGAGAGAGAGAGAGTCCCTGTGTGTGTGTGTGTGTGTGTGTGTGTGTGAGAGTCCAAGAGTGTGTGTGAGTCCAAGTGTGTGTGTGTGTGTGTGAGAGAGTGCAAGAGTGTGTGTGTGTGTGAGAGAGTGCAAGAGTGTGTGTGTGTGTGAGCGTCCAAGAGTGTGTGTGTGTGTGTGTGTGAGTCCAAGTGTGTGTGTGTGTGTGTGAGTGTCCAAGAGTGTGTGTGTGTGAGAGTCCAAGAGCGTGTGTGTGTGTGTGTGTGTGTGAGAGAGTCCAAGAGTGTGTGTGAGTCCAAGTGTGTGTGTGTGTGTGTGAGAGAGTGCAAGAGTGTGTGTGTGTGTGAGAGAGTGCAAGAGTGTGTGTGTGTGTGTGAGCGTCCAAGAGTGTGTGTGTATGTGTGAGTCCAAGTGTGTGTGTGTGTGTGTGAGAGTCCAAGAGTGTGTGTGTGTGAGAGTCCAAGAGCGTGTGTGTGTGTGTGTGTGTGAGAGTCCAAGAGTGTGTGTGTGTGTGAGAGTCCAAGAGTGTGTGTGTGAGAGAGAGTCCAAGAGTGTGTGTGTGAGAGAGAGTCCAAGAGTGTGTGTGTGTGTGTGAGAGAGAGAGAGTCCCTGTGTGTGTGTGTGTGAGAGAGAGAGAGAGAGAGTCCCTGTGTGTGTGTGAGAGAGAGAGTCCCTGTGTGTGTGTGTGAGTGTGAGAGAGAGAGAGAATCCCTGTGTGTGTGTGTTTGTGTGAGAGAGAGAGAGTCCCTGTGTGTGTGTGTGTGAGAGAGAGTGTCCCTGTGTGTGTGTGTGTGTGAGAGAGAGAGAGTCCCTGTGTGTGTGTGTGTGTGTGTGTGTGTGTGAGAGAGAGAGTACCTGTGTGTGTGTGAGAGATTCCAAGCGTGTGTGTGTGTGTGAGAGAGAGAGAGAGTCCCTGTGTGTGTGTGTGTGTGTGAGAGAGAGAGAGTCCACGAGTGTGTGTGTGTGTGTGAGAGAGTCCAAGAGTGTGTGTGTGTGAGAGTCCAAGAGTGTGTGTGTGTGAGAGTCCAAGAGTGTGTGTGTGTGTGTGTGTGAGAGTCCAAGAGTGTGTGTGTGTGAGAGAGAGTCCCTGTGTGTGTGTGTGTGTGTGTGTGTGTGAGAGAGAGTCCCTGTGTGTGTGTGCGTGTGTGAGAGAGAGTCCCTGTGTGTGTGTGTGTGTGTGAGAGAGAGTCCCTGTGTGTGTGTGAGAGAGAGAGAGAGAGTCCCTGTGTGTGTGTGTGAGAGAGAGAGTCCCTGTGTGTGTGTGTGTGTGTGTGTGTGTGTGTGTGTGTGTGTGTGTGTGAGAGAGAGAATCCCTGTGTGTGTGTGTTTGTGTGAGAGAGAGAGAGTCCCTGTGTGTGTGTGTGTGAGAGAGAGTGTCCCTGTGTGTGTGTGTGTGTGTGTGTGTGAGAG